>NC_058131.1:130329567-130395299 GCF_016433145.1 Gracilinanus agilis | reverse complement strand
AGAGAGAGAGAGAGAGAGAGAGAGAGAGAGAGAGAGAGAGAGAGAGAGAGAGAGAGAGAGAGAGAGAGCAATCAATCCTGACTACTAACCTGATATGTATTTAAAGTGTCCCATTTTGGAACCTTCAGGCAAAAGGAGTATATTTTCTATAAGGAAAGAGCAGACTTATAATCAAACCTCAAGAGCATTCCACGCCTGAATGGTACAAACACCTTTGTAGTTCTTGCCTTACCTGAAGAAATTCCATCCTCCCCAGTGAAAGTGGGAATAATTTATCACCCTAATTCAGTCCAAATACTGGCTGATTCAGCTTGGAGGCACTGCAATGAGAGTGACTGTCCACAAGAAGTTAGGCTCACATTGCTGACCTCATTTCCTTTCACCCTAGGTTATGACTGAATAGTCCCCAGAACTGAAAGGCTATAATTCACTCATTAAACTATATAACTCTCTTATTTCCTGGATAATTAGCCATAAGGGTCCATAATTTGTTAACTGTACAGTCAGTCAATCATGCTTAGCAGCAAGCTCTGCGTATCATAAATTTTACCTACCAGTGACCAAACCTCTCCCCACACATGAGATATTCCAAACCAGAAATGTATGTCTCATTGAGGCAATTTCCTCATTATTCTGAGTGTTGGAGAACCAAATTTTCAACCACAGTGTGAGTCAATCATCTAGGAATTGGACACCTTGAGCCATTCTACTCCAAGGGGGGACATTAAGGCTAACAGTCTATAATATATAAAGCAGCTTCCTTCCTTCTCCTCCATCCTATTGAGCAAGAGATTCCACCCTCTTCCCACCACCACCACCACTGTAAGAATAATTTAATCTTATATAAGGAGAAAAGGACAGAGAGACGAGAAAATAGGGAATAAATTGAAGGAAGAGAGGCTGGTGGTAACAAGAAATGAAAAGAAAATTAATGCTAAATGAAGCATTTGGTTCCATGAAGTAGCAATAATGATCTCATGGATGGCAGTATAATCTGAATTTATGTTTTGGAGGCCTATTCTCTGGCCCTGAAACCTTTAGCCATTTCCATTACTTTTCTCCAGGGCAAAAAATGGCAACTCTGTCATGGGAGTCACAAGCATTAAGGTAAATTCTATCTCTAGAGCTAAGCTATAAGATTGGAGAGATGTCTTTTCTTTGACCTGAAAGGACTCAGAAATGAAAGTCCAGCAGATAAGAAAGCTTGAGCAGAACATGTATAATTGTGCAAGCGATGGCATAAATTCAGCTCCTACTCCTTGCCAGTCCATGAGATCAGGAGTAGGGCAGAGGGGGAAAAGGGATTAAAGGGTGGGACGATTGGCCCAGGAGGTCCCCATAGGATTATGGGAGGATGAAATGAGATCATGGTTGTGAAAACACTTAGAAAAGGGTAAACCAAATAAATTGATCATATTCTTATTATGAGTCTGCTCTTCAAGTTCTCCTCTGATGCCTCATCATGACATAGAAGTGAATATCTTTTTGAAGGTTATGTCCCAGTGGATCTCAAAGGATGGCAAGTCCTACCAAGAGGGAAAGTCTATGGATATGAAAACCATCATAATAAAAATACACATCACTCTTTTTTAACTTTTAGTAATTGCTCTATAGACATCATCTCATTAGATCCTCATAACAACCCTGTGAAGTAGGTAAAATAGGGATGATTACCCCCATTTTACAGATAGGGGAAATGTGGCTGAGGGACTTGTTGAAGGTCATAGAGAAAAGTAAGCATCAGAGTCAGGATTCAAACTTAGGTTTTTCTAATTCTACTTCTAACATTCTTTTCACTTTTGTATCACAATGGATTAGAAGTCTGTTGTTGGAAAAACAACCTCAAATCACTTTCCATTCTTCTGCTGCTCCTATGCCACCCACCCAATCCCATCTTATACCTCTGACCTTGCAAGAGTCATAACCACAAAGATTCATAAAAATTCATCCTGTTGGAAATTTAATTCCTCTGTACAAAGGCCATCATGTTGTACAATTCCCTTTCCCTTTCCCCATCCATAGTAGTGATAGTGTTCACCAGGATGAATGTCTGTGCCTCTTTGAAAATTATTTTTCATGCAACCACAGATGCAGTAACTGCTGCAACAATTAGTGATAAGTAGCAATTAAGAAGATATGGGTAAAAAAAATGGAAATAAAAATAGGAAAAAAATTTCAGTAAAAATTTTTAAATAGATACAGTGATAAGAATAACCAGAGAAGATCATTCATTTGTTTAAGACTTTGATATTCACTGGAAGAAACATGAATAACTAGTTTGATTCATGTGTTAGATTTTGGAGGGGGTTTTTGGTCTCCATAAGATGCTGATGTATCCCCAGTCCCTCCTCCACAAAGCTGACACATTGATATTCCAGAAACATAAGCCTAACTATCATTTCCTTGCTCAAAATTCAGTGGCTCCTTATTGCCTTTAGGCTAAAAATATAAATACCTCTCCCTGACATTTAGAGTCATTAATTAGTTAGTAATTTATTAATACCACCTACTATGCGCCAGGCACTGTGTTGAAAAAAAAAAAAAAAAGAAAGACGGAAGAAGGTCCTGTTCTCAAGGAGCTCATAAGGGACGAGGCAATATACAAATATCTGTGTCTATAAAGAATATGTACAAAAATAAATAGGAGATAACATAACAGGGAAGACACTTAAATACTAAGATTAAAAAAGACTGGGAAAGGCTTCTTCTAGAAGATGGAACTTCAGCAGAGACTTGAAGGAAAATAGAGAAATCAAGAGGCAGAAGTGAGGAAGGAGAGTTTCAGACAAGCTGGTGATAATATCTGGAGTCAGGATATAGATTGTTGGGTGCAAAGAAGAAGAAGGTCAGTGTTGGTATATTGCAGAGTACCTAAGGGGGGAGTGTAAGTTAGAAGGAGAATGGAAAGGTAGGAAGGGTCTGACTTAAGTAAAAGACAGACAGGACATTTTTCATTTGATCCTGGGGCAATACAGAGCCACTGGAATTAACTGAATGTGGGAGAGGAGAAGTTGAATTTGACGTGATCAAAATTGACCTTTAGAAAGATTAATTTGACAATGAGTTGTGGGGAGAAATATAAAGCAGTAAGACCAACCAGCAGCTATTGCAATAGTCCAAGCACAAGATGAGTAAGAAGACCCTGCACAGGGTTGTAGCAGTTTGAGACTAGAGAATGGAGAATATATGAAAAAATTAAGAATGGAAGCATTTGCAAAATGGATTCAAATAGGGCAAGAGGAAGAGAGGAGATAGTTTTAAGTCTGGGTAACTGGGAAGATAGTGATATTCCCAATAGTAAATGGTAGGGAAGTTTGGAGGAGAGAAAGGTTTTTGTGAAAAGATAATGTCACTTTGGGGGCATGCTAAGTTTAAAATATCCATAGGGTATTAAGCTCAAGGTGTCCACAATGTCATTGAAAATATGAGGCTGGAAAACAGCGGATAGATTAGGGATTGACAAACAAAATTGAGAATCATTTGAGCAAAGATGATAGTTGAATCTGTAGAAAGTGGTGAGTTACCCAAGAGAAATAATATAAAAGAGAAAAGAATCCAGAATAGAGCCTTGGGGGACAACTATGGTTAGTAGATATGACCTGGATGAAGGTCTAGCAAAAGAAATTGAAAAAGAGCCACAATATGGTTTGTCAAAAGCATAGCAGGAGGGGAAGAATTGATGGGTTCAGGGAAGAATAAGTAGACTATTTTTGTCAATAATATAAACTGAACAAAAAGAAATCATATGTAACAAATCTGGAAAAGTAGATGGCAGCCAGATTTTAAGGCATCCCTCTGAGATTTTAGAGCTACTGTTATAATATTAACAATTCTAATAAAAGGAATAACAATAGCTGGATTTATATAGCATTTAAAGCATATAAAGTGTTTTATATGTTGTCTCATTTGTGATGACAAGAAGAATATTGGGAATTGAAAGTTTACAAACAAAAATTTGTGTTGAAGGGAATAAGGAGAAGCAGACCTGCAGCAATCTATAATAAAATGTCAAGTGTATTGGAAATGGAGGATTAGAAGAAACACTGCAGGTTCTTAGAAGATCTGTGACATCATAAGATGATAAATCTAAGAACCTCTGATCTAATGAATATTTGTTGAATTTTTTTTAGTTTATGCCATATAAGCATTAGTTGAGAAAGGGATACATCAGAATATGAAAGTTATCTTCTTGTATTTGAAAAGTTATCATTTAGGAGATGGATTAGATCAATTATGCTGGACCCTAGAGAGCAGAGCTAGCAGCAATGGGTAGAAGATACAAGTGGAAAATTTGGCATTATTTGAAAAGAAACTCTCAATCTGAACTTTCCCAAAATTGGAATGGACTCACCTTCACTGACATTTCTCATTTAAAGGCTACATCACCAATTGTCAAATACATTTTAGGGAGAATTATTTTTCTATATGTGATTTTTAATAGACAGCTCTTCAGATTACTTCCACCTCTAAAATTCAGCAATTCAATGAATCTGCAAGATATTATATTGTAGAGATAAAAATCAGTACATTAGCACAGGAAGGGAAATAATGACTATTGCAACATGAAGCATGTTGTGATGTTCTGCCAATACAAAAGGAATGTGAAAGCATCAGAATAGAGAAAAGCAGTCCTTGCCATCCACTTGGTAATTGCCAATGTGTTTCAAAAGATAACACCCCGCTGTATCCTGTGGCAGGGGGAGTTCTGTTATTCTGAAACTGATTTAAAATGGAATCCTTAAAAATGGCAATGAGGTTTGTCAGCAATGGTTCAATCAAACAAAGGGACTACTATATAATAATCATTTGTTACCTGCTTCAGAGGATAGCTAACATCCTTGTCTTTCTACATATTCATTTAACAAACGTGTTATATTTTTTTAGACAGTAGTTTGTTTTTTTTCTTTTCAGAAGAAGGGATGAGTAGATTGGAATTATGATCATTTCAGCATAGTTTCCCAGTGAGGAAATTCCCTTGATCAATGGAGACCTGCAGCTGCTCTATAATTTATAGCCCTAGAAGATTGCTTAGGGTATTGGATGGTTCAGTAATTTGTCGTGTAATGCACTGCCAATATGGATTCATGGAAAGAATCAAACTCGGGTCTTCCCAACCCCAAATCTTGTTCTTTATCACTCTTTTTCCTTAGAGAAGTACTGGAGATTCAAAGATAAAAACAAAAAGGTTCTTTTTCTCAAGAGCTTTATTTTTCTAGAGGAAAAACTACAGGTACTAATGACAAAAGATAACAGACAAGAAACACAAAAACCACAAAAGTAATATGAAACCAGGATAGGAAAAGGAGCTAGCAAGGACAAGGTGATGGAGGAGGGATCAAGAAAAGTCTTATGATGGAGGTTGTACTTGAGCTGAGACTATGGATTCTAAGAGATGGCAATGAAGAGGGAGAGTATTCCATGTCTTTCAAATGGAACAGGGGAAATAGATAGAATGTCCTCAATGGCAAGTAGGTCAATTTGACTAGAATATAGCTTATAATAATAATAACAATAATACTAGCTTCACTTATAAAGTGCTTACTATGTGCCAGTACTAGACTAAGCTCTTTTTAGAAATCTCTCAACAACCCTGGGAGATAGGGGCTATTATCATTCCCATTTTGTAGGTGAAGAAACTGAAGCAAATAGGGGTTACGCAATTTGCCCAGTAAGTGTATAAAAAAATATAAAAATAAAAATTTGCCCAATTAGTAAGTGTATAAAGCTGAATTTGAATTCATATCTTCCTGACTCTGGGTCCAGCCCTCTGTCCATTGTGCCATCTACACAAGGTAGGCTGTGGCCACATTGTGATAAGCTCTAATTATCAGAAAAGTTTGTATTTAACTTAATGTGCTTAATCCTCACGGCAATAGGAACCCACTGGAACTTCTGAAGCAGGGGAGTGATATGGTAAGAAATGTATTTTAGAGATATCATTTTCACAGTTGGGTGGAGGATAAATTCAAGTGGTTGAGCAGTTTGGAGGGACTAGAGGCAATGATTTGGGAAAATATTTCAGTAGTCCAGGTGAGAAGTGATGAGGGCCTGGGCTTACAATCTAGCTGTGAGGGTAAAACAAGTTGGAACCAATTAGAAAATACCAAATTACTATGTGTAAGCAAATGTTAGATCCTGTGATATAGCTTATAAGACTCATAGCCCCAGAATATTGACTATATTTACATTTTGATAGAAAAAACTACCAATTCAGTTAGGTCTGATAAGCAACTGATTATTCTGTAAAATATTGTCAGGTACCTGGGATAACATAAGAGGAGGTATTGTCTTGCTTAAAAGTGTTCACTTTTTAATAGTAATAATAATATTTTACATTTTATGGTTGCCAAAAACTTGCATTCTAACAAAGGAAACAATAGGTACATAAATAAATTATATATACTATTTCATTTGATCTGAGAGGAAGGTAATTTCATCATTCCCATTTTATAGTTGAGAAAACTAAGACTTAGAAAGTCATAGTGATTTGCCCTAAGTTAACCAATTCATAACTGGAAGATTCAAACCCATATTTTTCCTGATTCCAAGTCAAATGCTGTTGCTATCACACAGGTTACATTGGTATCATAGAGATACAACTTTGATCTAAGGACCAAAGAAACCCTACCAAAACCAAAGGAAAGTAAGAACAAGAACGCAAGACACTGTCCCAAACCAAGAGCTTAAATTCTCTAGTTGCTTATGTTTTCTGTATCCCAGCTATCCCACTCATGGTCCAAATAGTATTTCATCCACAGTGAGGCCTTAAGAAAGTGACCCTCCCAAAAAAAGAAAGGCAATATCTACTGGGAACGAAAAGGCCAGGTTGTGATCCTTTAGGAACTTTCCCCTAGATGCCAATGCTCTTAAGCAATCATACTTTTTTTCCATTACCAATATGCCATTACTCAGGTGAAGCATGTTTCCAGTTGCCCACAGTAGTCCAGAGGCAAGGATACATTGTTCAAAGGTAACTCATTTCACATTAAATATCAGAATCTTACTCACATAGTTCAACTACCTCACCCATAAGCATCCTGGAAAATTCATTGGAGGTGATGCTTCTGTAACCTGAGGATTTGTGTGGGATGTTGATGGGGATGTTTGCAAAACAAAAACCACCAAATAAAGGAGCTGCCCCAACAAAATGGAGCCCTACCAAAGAGCAGGAAATTATGGCCCAAGTATTGAACAAGCAGCAGCATCCTTTTCTTTAAATGATAAAGAGAAAAGTTTACTGAATTGGAGATCAGAAATAAAATATGATGGAGTCTTGGGGTGCCAAAAGTTGGTAGACTGGCTTAGGACAAAAATGAGGTTCTCATCTGTTAAGAAACTGAGAAATCTGAAGAGCTAGTCATGCCTCCAAATTCTGCTTGTAAACTGATGCATGAATTGACCCATGTTGCTTACTCCTTTGGAAGAACAATAGCCTCCAGCTTCAGAGCAACAGGCAGAAAATAAGCAGACCTCCCAGGTGGATACAGAAGTTCCCTTTCTGGCACAGGTAGCCAGATATCGATAGCTGATGATGACTTTATACCATACAACTGCATCCTGAGGACTTCTCCCTGATCTTCTTAACCCTAAGTTTTCCTGTCAGACCTAAGACCTGCCATGTATGCTTTCTCAGTCCCACAGCTCAGGTCAATCACCTAAAAGAAAATGGGATATACCTTTAAAAGGAGAGAAGGAGAAGCAGAGTAAGGAGGGGGAAGGAGAAGCATTAACCTAAAAGGAATTCAACAAACGGCTTCTTCTATTAACTTTTTATAAGGTTTCGATGGGGGAATGATGAACAATGGAGTCAAGAGGAGACCTGAATTAATAATAACCCAAATCTAGTTAGCCCTCTTAAATTTAGAAAATACTTTCCCTAAGAGGGAGACATGGCAAGTATTTTCTCCCCCATTTTATAGACAAAGAAACTGAGGCTCAAAGAGATTATTTTCACAGAGAAAATGAGTGACAGACCCTGTTCTCAAATCAGACCTTCTGATGCTGTGTTCAGGAATAGTTCCATTATACCATGTTCTCTTTCTGGGTGTTAATGTCTAGACAACTATAGATAAGCTGTGTGACCCCAAGTGAATCATTTAAACTCAATGGATTTTGAAAACAATGAGAAAATATTGGCCAATATTCCGAGTTCTTCAGGAAAGAATCTTTTTTTTTAATCCTCTCTTGCTCCTCTGCTTAACTACAGGTTGATGTGTGTGCCTTTGGGATATAGCAATGGGGGCTTTTGATGCAGAATTTTTTCCCCAATTTATAAAGATATGATTGTAATTAGTCAAAACCACAATTACATTTGTAAATACAATTATAAGGGGAGGGGAAAGAGGGACAGAGAAGTACCTGGGCATGACTCACAGAGGTTTAAAATCTAGAAAAGGTTCAAAGCACACTTGTGAGACTATGTTTAATGCTTCTTAACTGACCTTATTCAGACCCCACTTTGACAGAGGGAGGACACTCTCCAGAAATGGAAGTAATTAATGCATATATATATATATATATATTTTGATCCTTAAAACTGACCTGTGAGATAGGTGCTCTTATTAAATTGTCATACTTTTATACTATATTTTGCTTATATATTATTATCTTCATTGTTTCAGATGAGGTAAATTAAAAGACTTGCTCAGGGTCACACAGCTATTAAGGGTGTGAGGCAGGGTTGGAACTCATCTTCTTGATTCCTAGTTCAGTGCTTTCTCTATTATACTACATAACATATCACATATTAAGGATAATCTTGAGTAAAGAAGGAAACAAGCATTTATTTATTAAGCATCTACAAGGTGCCAGGTGGGACAGCCAGATGTCTCACTGGATAAAGAAGTGTTGGACCTGGAATCAGGAAGAACTGACCTCAGAGACATACTAGCTTTGTGACCCTGGGCAAATCATTTAACTTCTGTTTGCGTTGGAGACAGCTAGATGGCTCAGTGAATAGAAGAAGACCCAGTCTGGCATCTGGAAGACGTGAGTTCAGATCTGACCTCAGACATTTACTAGCTATGTGACTATAGTCAAGCCACTCAACTATGTTTGCCTTAATCTACTGGAGAAGAAAATGGCAAACAATTCCCACTTGGCAAACAAAGAAAACTCACAAACAACATTGGTATCATATGGTCCACAGAGGCACAAAAAGTCAGATATGACTGAATAAATAATAACAACAGCCAATGTGCCAGGCACTATGTTAAGCACATTCTATACTGGAAAAACAGAATGGATGAAGAAAATCTACTGTTCAGACTATGGTGTTCAACTGGATATGCAGTCCATAGAGGCAGTCCATTTATTTGAAAGACACTGAAGATAAACAAAGAACTAGGTCCACATGTGCACCATGGTACAAGCTGGATGAATTGTAGATGGGAACCTACAGTTCCCTGAAACAAAAAAGCCCATATTTTGCCAACAATATTAAATATATATCCTATGAGTCATAGAATGCCACAGACTCCAAATAATTAAAGTTATCAGTCAATGAAAGGGCAGGATGTAAGTAGGCTATAGTACATAACCAATAAAGAACTATGCAGAAGAAGTGAAATAAATAATAAAAATGAAAAGAATGTATGGCTGGAGAAGGATTTGGGCCATTCATGTTGGAAGAGTGAGTACTAACTGATGGAAAGGCTGAGTAATATATTGGTATCCACTTGATCTTCAAAAGATATAGAAAGCCCAGCACATTTGGCAGACCCTAGACAAAAGCCGAAGAAGGTGAGAAGGCATGAATTGATTGTGGCTACATTGTGGGAGTATGTACCATCAATGAGATCACAGCTCTATCAATCAACATGCATTACTAAGCATTTTTATTAGCTAAGGAACTGTGTTAAGTTCTGGGTATACAGAAAAAAAAGTAAAAAAGTCACTGTCCTTCAAGAGGTTACCTTATACAAGATACATACACAGTAGATTCAGAGCAATCATAGAGTAAGGACAACTAGCAGAAGGTTAAGCTGTCTTTTTTCCTGTTTCCCCTTCCCCAAGAAGCCAGATAACATGATTGAATTTATACATATATTATCATATAATGCATATTTCCATGTTTGTCATATTGTGAAACAAAACATATATTGCTTACACTAGAGAAAATAGTGAAAATGATATGTTTTGATCTGCTTTCAGACTCTACCTACTCCTTCTATGGCGGTAGAGATCCATTTTTCATCATGAGTCCCTTGGAGTTGTCTTGGATTCTTGCCTTGTTGATAATAATTAAATCAGTCACAGCTGATCATCATATATAGTTGTTGTTACTGCATACAACATTCTCCTGGTTCTGTTCACTTCACTCTCTGCATCACTTCATATAAATCTTTCCAAGTTCTCTGTGATCATCTTGTTTGTCTTTTTTTATGGCACAATAGTATTTCATTACAATCATATACCACAGCTTGTCCAGATATTCCCCAACTGATAGATATCCTTTAGGTTTCCAGTTCTTTGCCATTACAAAAAAATGCTGCTATAAATATTTTAGAATGCATTGTTTATTTTCCTTTTTCCTTGATCGCCTTTCTTGAAGAAAGCCAGGGAATTTAAAGGTGGGTATGGAGGTGAGGAGAGAGAGCAATGAGGATGCAGAGGGAAATGAATACAAAGGAATAGAGACTGAAGACAGTATTCAATGTGTGTAGTAGCAAATAGGTCACCACACCTGGACCATACAGTGCATGGAAGGGAGGATATATAAGAAGACTAGAAAGATATGAAGGAGCCAGCTTGCAAAGAACTTAAAATGTCCAATAGAAGAGTCATTTTGATCCCAGAAGTGATAGAGATCCATTGGAGTTTGTTGAAATGAGTGTGACATTGTCACACCTGTCACCTTTAGAAAAATCACTTAGGCAACTATGTAGAGGACAGATTAAAGTGCTGAAATAACTGAGGCAGGGAACCTATTAGAAATACACTGCAATAGCCCAGCTGAGAAATGATGAGTATCTAAAATGATGAATATCTGAATTAGGGTGGTGTCCGTATAGGTAAACAGGAAACATGGCGGAGATGTTATACAGAAAGAAAGACAAGATTTCACAACTTATTAGATATGTGGTGGAGTAAGTGAGAGTGAGTAAATGGAAGAATTGAGGTACCCTAGACAGTAAAAGGGAAGTTGAGAAGAGTTTTGTGTTTGAGAGAAATGATATGTTCTCTTGTTGAGTTTGAGGTGTTAATGGGACATCCAGCTCAAAATTCCATGAGACAAGCTCAGGAGAGAAACTAGGGCTGGTATATAGGTCTGGGGAAAATCTGCATAGTGGTGATAATTGAGCCCATGGGAGCTGATGAGATCACCAAGTGACAGAGAAGAGAGAGAGAAAAGAAAATTCCCAGGACAGAGCCTAAGGGTACACCCACAGTTGCTGGGTGTGACGTGGATAAAGATCCAGCAGAGGAGACTGAAAGGGAGAGGTCAGACAAGTAGGCAGAGAAACTAGAGAGAGGTGTCAGGAAAACCCAAAAAGGACCAGAAGGTGGTCAACAGCGCCAAATTTTGCAGAGGCAAAGAAGGATAAGTACTGAGGAAAGACTCATCATATCTGGCAGTTAAGAGATCTTTGATGACTTTGGAAAGAGTAGTTTCATTGAATGATGAAGTTGGCAGCCTGATTGTAGAGGATTTAGAAGAGAGAGGAAAGGAAGTGGAGTGCCTAACATTTATACAGTGCTTTATGGTTTGCAAAGCACTTCATAAATACTCTCTCATTCGCACAATAACTCTGGGTGGAGGTTGCTATTATTATTGTTTTTTTACAGATGAAGAAGCTGAGGTAGACAGTAATATGCATCAAATGTAACAAGGAAAAAATATACTAATATGAAAAATATAACAACAGAACCACATGTCAGAAACAGAATTTAACAATAAAGCTATATTGACCACAGTTTAATGTTTATCCAGTGAGTCAGAAAGAACTTTCAGATCTTCCAATAAGTCAAGGTCATAATGACAAATTTCAGCTGTACCATAAATATAGAGACGTGTTGGTTCATAGAGGGCTAGGTAACATTGTGCCAGATAGTTTCTAATAACTGGATTTTTATAGTAACAAACATAAAATTATTAATTATCTAGAACATGCAGATAATTCTGATGAATAGAGCAAGATTGAAGAGCAGATTCAAATTTAGATTATACATGCTCTCTATCTTTAAGGAATTTACAGTCTATGGGAAATGTGTGGGATAAAGTAGCTCTAACATTCCATAAAAACAAAAAATAACATAAATACTTTGGAAAGTTACAAAGCAAGGTGAGATCTGAAGAGGAAAATGTTTCCTTACCAAGTGAAGATTCTTAGTGGAAGTCCAATTAGAATTGATCAATTTAAAGTAGAGAAAGAGAGAAGAAAGGCATTCCAAGGAACAGCCGGACCAAAGATACAAAGAAGGAATGAGGCCACAGAGCATGGTGAGGAGACAGAGGGTTTTCTCACTTGGCTGTAATATGGAGTTATGTGAAATTAGGCAGGTAAGGTAGCATAAAATGGAGAGTCTTGGATGTTAGGAAAAGGAATTTGAAATTTACTCAGGAAGCAACAGAGATTCATTGAAATGTGTAAGCAGAGTAACATGATCTTTACATAAGAAAGATAATTATGGCAATGAAATGAAGGATGGATGGGGGAAGCAGAATGGTAGTAGGAGAACCTATTGGGTGAATATTGCATTAATCCAGACTCAGTGGGAAAAAAAAAACTGAAATAAGGTGGTTGTGGGAATAGAGCAGAGAGGATGAATGTGAAAGACATTGTGGAAATGGCATAATGAGATTCTGGTAACAGATTGAATGTGAGATTTGAGAGACTGAGGAGAATCAAAGATATTCTCTGGCTTACTCTGGTAGAATGAGTGAATGTGGTACAACAGAATCAGATATAAAGAGGTCTGGAGGGAAAAACCAATTGAGTTCTATTTTGGACATCATGATTTTAGAGGTACTGGTAATCTAGTACAGAGAAGTGGGGTCAGGATTAAAGATATAGATTTGGGAATGATATATAAAAGCTGGTCTTTGGAACTATGGAAGTAAATGAAATGGCTTAGGAACAGAAAGGAGAGGTAAAAGAAGAAAAGAGAGGATAAACTCAAGAAGAACATTCAATTTTTTTAAATTTATTTGGTTGTTATATTAAAGTACCCCGGATCTTCCCCTCCCCACACTAGAGAAGGCATCATTTAACCAAAATATATATGTATATATAAAACTGTTATGGGTATTTTTATTTATCAATCCTTTCTCTGTAAGTAGATATTCACAGTTATTCTTCAAACAATATTTCTGTTATATATTGTTCTCTTGATTCTGCTCATTTGACTCTTCATAATTTCCATTATTTCCATTTTTTAATTAACCTGTTCATCATTTCTACTTGCCAGTATCCTATCACAATCATATGCTACTACTTGTTTAGCCATTCCCCAAATGATGGACATTCCCACAATTTCCAGTTCTTCGCTACCACAAAGTAAGGTGCTAGACATATTTTAGAACATACAGGGTCTTTTCCTTTTTCCCTGATCTCTTTGGGAAACAGACCTAACAGTGGTGTTGCTCAGACAAAGGATATACACAGTTTTAAAACTCTTTGGGTACAATTTCAGATTGCTCTCCAAGATAATTGGATCAGTTCAAAGTTCTACCAATAGCACAATCAATGGTGTCCGCATTTTTTCAATATTATTTTCAATATTTGTCATTTGACCTTTTATCATTTTAGATGAGGAACACTCAATTCATAGAAAGAGCTAGTAAGGGACATAGAATTGGAGAACTTAGGTAAGAGGCACAAAAGATTGTGTATCTCAGAATACAAAGGAGAAGAATATATAATTAGGGGCAGGGGGCCAATAATATCAAAAGCTGCAGAGAAGCAAAATTAGATGAAGACTGGGGGGTCGGGGAAGTCCATTATATTTGGTTATCAGGAAATCATTAGTGACTCCAGTGGGTATAGTTTCAGTAGCAGAGTGAATATTTCATAGCAAAAAACCTGAACAAAGAATGAGGAAGTGGAGGCATGGAAAGTAAATAAACTTATACTCTACTTTTCTGCTCTAGTATCTTTACCAAGGAAACCCCAAATAGGGTCGTGAAGAGTCAGACACAGCTAAAATGACTGAACAAAAACTACTTTTCTAAGAAAACCATAATTCCCTCATTAAAAAAACTAATCCATGGCTACAGTGTTTCAAATCAGAGCTGATCAGACCAACTCCTTAATAGTTTAGGTTTGAGATTAGAATGAAATGAGACACTCATAGTCCATCTAACAGTCAACAAAGGGAAGCTTACTTAGCCATAAAAGGGAAGGATATTCAACAAAGATATGCAGTGAAGTATGATGGTCCTCTAGTCAAGCATCAGGAAGGAGCTACGATTCCTCATGGCTTTTATGGCACTTGGTTAAGAAGGACATGCCAAGCCTTTGGGTCCCTGAGCCAATTAAGTCTCAAGGATGGTTTCATTAACTTTAAGGGCAAAGAACTAACCCTCCCATGTGGGACCTAGAGCAGCTCTTCCTTCTACTACACTTAGGCATTAATGAACCATAAGGAATCAAAGAGTTGGTTTGAACCTTAGATATCATATAGTTTATAGATAAGAAATATACTTTATAGACAAGAAAACTGAGTCTTGGAGAGATGTACTTATGTGTAAAGGTTATTCTCTTAGACATAGAAAAATGGAAAACCTGAGAATAATCTGATCCAAAGTCAAAGAGCAAGTCAAGGTCAGCGGAAGGATTAGAATTCAGGTCTTCAGATTTCCATTTCCTAGACCACCCAGTCTTGTTGCCTCAGCTGCATCTGACTGGTAGCTCTCTGTGGCTGCTTAAGCAATCTGGAAAAAAATAACAAAAATACAAGAAGAGGACATACTAACAAAGAGAACAGGTGTTTTTAGGAGGCGGTAGTGGTGTATATAGATGATTCTTTGACCCTGAGACACTTATGTCCCTAGAACACTCCTCTTCTGTGGTTTTAGTTATTTTAATTGCTCATAGTCCTCACCCCAATTCCTGTTATTATTGGTCGTTTTTCCTTTTTTTTTTTTTGAGTCCTCATTTCCAATTCCTATGACCATCTAATTTCTAAGAGCCAGACTTTCTGAAACCTGATTTGTACTATTGATTTCCTGATTTGAGATCTTAGTCTCCTGTCATCTGGACCTTTGCAAATGTGAATTGCACTAATCAATTTCATTGATCCCCTCAGACTGCTGCCAACTTTAGCAAGTCTCCCCACCTCAGTCTTCTTTCTCTACTGAGAGTCACCAAAACAAAAATTAGAATTCTCATCTTATTTGAGTTGCTATATGCTTAGAAAAATAGCCATGTGCTTGGTTTATGTGAGAGCTGATTAATCACTCTGTTTCAAGACTTCAATAGAACACTATCACAGGGGAGTTAAGATAGTTGAGGCACTCATCTGTCTATGTGAAGCCAGTGATTACATCTGAATAGTTCAGTCTCAACTGGTTAATTCTCTAAACCGATTATTGATTTTTCCCAGCTATATTTTTCTTTAATATGTGTTTTAAACAGTGGTGGGATTGGAAGTGGTTTGTCCTTGGAACCTTTATTTACTGATAGGTTTAGAGACCCTGAAAGTGCTTTTTTTACCACTGGCTATAATCTCACAATACTGGTCACCTGCATCTATCTTCAACATGGCAACATCTGGACCCACGTTCCTAAAATATGTGATCTTCTGAGCTTAATAAAAATTATTATTTGGATATTGTGCAATATCCTTGAAGACTTACCTTTCATTCTTGGCAAGTTGCTTATGTTTCAGGACCTAAATGAAGAACATAAGTGTCTGAATAATTTAGTCAATGCCTGTTAATACATCTTCTTCTACAAATTAATAGCCACAGCTTTATGAATCTCTAATGGATTAGGACTCCTTGTGTTTAAAACCAACCTTTCCAGGAAAAGCATTATTAGCTATATATCAGTCTAGCCATCCTAGAAAATAATTTGAATTTCACTAACAAAATAACTAAAATATCTATTTCTTTTGGCCTAGAGAGCCAGCTGCTAGATTGATATCCTGAGAATGTCAAAGACAGAAAAATTAATATTTTGACAAAATATTAAAAATAATACATTTTGTAATATAAAATCTGAAAAAATAGATGCCTAGTGCCTGGAGAAGGTCTAGATAAACAATGATGTATGTATGTAAATGGGGTATTATTGGGACAAAAGAAATCAGTAATATGAAAAATTCAGAGGAGGATAAAATATTTACATGAAATGATGCAAAACCAGGTAAGCAGAACTACAAAAAAATAGGCATTATGACTATGACAACAACAGAAAGAGCCAGAAAAGGTAAATATTAGGTAAGTTCACATCTCTTTTTATCTCCCAAACCAATTAACTATCCCATTTACCACAACCACTTTTCCAAAATTTTCCATCCCTCCTCAAACACCCCACAGTCCCCTTTCCCCTCACTATCTCTGTTAAGAATCTTGATTTATATCTCAGTTTAAAGATTGAAGCCATTTGATCAGAACTCTCACCTCTCCTCCTTCCTCATGTTGAATCACCTGGATGCCCTGTGAGTTAATTTCTTCCTTCACTCTTGTCTTTGAAGAGTTAGGCTTTCTCCTTGCCAAGGCAAAACATTCCACATACACAAGTGATCCCGTTCTGTCCTGTGTTCTCCATCACTGTTCCTTCCAGCATCTTGCTCTCTCACCAGTCTTTAGTTTCTATTTACTAATTCCATCCCTACTGTCCCAAAAAATGCTCATGTCTCTTCAGTCCTCAAAAAAAAACAACTTTACTTGCTTCACCAACCCTGCAGCTATCATCCTACATCTCCACATTCTTTTGTAACTAAACTTCTTGAAAAGGTTGTCTATGATTGGTACCTCCAGTTCCTTTCCTCTCTCTTTCTTCTTAGCTCTATGTAGTGTGGCTTCTAACCTTATTATTGGTCAACTGAAACTTCTCTCTCCAGGGTTAACAATAATTAAGGCTTTTCTCAGTCCTCATCCTACTTGACTTTTCTACAGAATCTAGAATTTCTCTCTCATTTCTCCTTCTACTTATCTGATCACTTTTTCTCTGCATGCCTACTAACTATGAACATCTCCCAAGGCACCTCCATATGCCCTTTCTGCTGCTTCCTCTATATTATCTCTCTAGATGATCTTGCCAGCTCACATGGAATTAATTATCTCTATGTGGATGATGCATACATAGATACATATATACATGTAAAAATTGACATATCTTGTTTTTACATTGGCTTTATTCCCAAAAATATACTTCTCCCCACCTCTACTCAGTGATTATTGAAATAAAAAAACTTTGTTTAGCAAAACTGAGTTTGATTTGAATACACACATATACGTGAATGTGTGTGTGTGTGTATATACATATGAATAATATTTACAGGCCAAACTTCTCTTCTAAGTTCTAAGTAAGTCATTGCATCAGTGACTACCTTTAGATATGTCGTTAGGCAAATTCAGTTTTTACTGAAAAACATTTTATATATAATAAAAGTGTATTTTAAAATATTTATATCTTTAATATAACATTTTAAAGTTTTAAAAGTAATATCAACCCTATCTAAAGATGAGAAAACTGAAACTTGAGAAAGGTTAAATGATTTGCCTAATGCCACATAGCTAGCTAGTGAGAGAAGTAAGATTTAAACCCAGACCTTCTAAATCCAAATCCACTGCTCCTTTCCACTCTTTTGAACTGCCTCTGTAAGGTTGGGAAGATGAGTTAGAGTCAAATTGGAGTTGAAAAAAATTTATTGTAAAAAATTGATGATTTTTTTCTTTTTTTATTCTTTGTTTCAAGGGATGGCTCACTGAGTAGAAATGGCAGGATATACAAGCCAATATAAAAACAAAATATGTCAATATTTTTTAAGTTTTAAGAAATAAAATCATCATTGAAGGTTTTTTTTTCCCTTTCAGGGCTCAAAGAAAGATTTTGGAAAGTATATTATATTTGCTCTTTCTGTGGCTACTTCTCTACATAAAACTAACCTGCCTGATCAGACATTCTCAAAGAATGTCTTCAAACATCTACTAGTACTATCCTAATTTCTTGAGTAGAAACCATTGGAAGAAGAATGTCTTACAAGGTTACATTGTGAGTTAATCACAGGATTCCTCCCTCCACCTCCAACTCTTTTTTTTAAATAGAATTCCATTCAACAAGAATTATTAAGCACCTCACATCTACCTAGCAGAATGCTGGTGGCTGTAATACAAAAGAAGTATTCTTCACCCTCAAGGAGTTAATGATCTTGCTGAGAATAGAAATATAACAAGATATGAAACAAGACAAGACAACAAATTGGCATGATGTAAAATGAGTCACCAGGCAATAAGTGTTATAGACAAAATTACATTCATTCATTCCATTCAATATTCATCACACACTATATCCTGAGAAAGATACAAAAATAACATTGATTATGGTCTCAGGCTTCAGTTAGCCTACTGTCTAATAGAGAAAGTAAAAGAAGGAATACAAATAACTCAAAAACAAACTAGAGTTGGCAAATAAAGGGAGAGACAAAATTATTACATTGGAGTTCAAAAAAGGGAGAGAACAAAGTAAGGTTTAGGGAGGGAATATTTGACATAAGAGGACTTCAACTAGTGGGTTCTAGGGAAGGGTATGTGGATAGGGGCAGCTACGTGGCACAATGGATAGAATGCTGGAACTGGAGTCAGAAAGACCTGAGTTCAAATCTGACCTCAGATACTAGCTGTATGACCCTGGACAAGTCACTCAACACTATTTGCCTCAGTTCCTCATCTGTAAAATAAGGACATACTAGAGAAGGAAATAGCACATCATTCCAATATCCTTGCCAAGAAGACAGTGTTAGACACAACTGAACAATAACAACAACAAACAGCATGCTCAAAAGGACATAAGTAGAATAGTATGAAATGTTCTTTTCAGTGAGTAAATTTGTTTCAGGCAGAGAATACAGTTTATGAAGGGGAAATAGTGAGAAACAATGTTAGCAATAAAATATAACACTATATAATATATGAAAGTTTACAAAGCAATTGCTACCTACTCTAAAGATGAAAAAGATTAGAGAAAGGCTAAATAAATTGATTAATTACATGTAGTAAGAAAGGAAAGATTTGAACCCACACTTTCTATATCCAAATCCACTGCTCTTTTTCACTCTTTTGAACTGCCTCTGTAAGAGTTAGAAAGATTAGAGTCAAATTGTGGTGGGTTTAGAATGCCATGCTAAAGACTTCAGATTTTATATAGTTTTAGAACATAATAGACACTAGAGTGGAGATGAAATTTAGTAAGATTAAGATTAAATGACTGTGGTGTGTAGGAAGGATAAGAGGAATATAAGGCTTCTTTGTGATATCACTTCCCGGTGAAAGGTAAGGAAGATTTGAACTAAAGTAATGGCTATAGAAATAGAAAGGAAAAGACACATTCAAGAGATATTGGAGAATTTAACCAAAGGGACTTGGCAACTGGAATTGACTGTTGGGAAGCAAGAGAGAAGGAAGAGTTAGAGATTATTTCAAGGTTTTGAACTTAAAGGACAAAGAGAATATTTCATAGAAATAAAGAAGCCAACAGGAAAATAAGGTTTTAAGGGAGGAATATATATGTATGTGTGTGTATATACATATATATGCATATATATATATATATAATATCCATTTTTAGACAATGTTTAGTTTAGGGATTCAATGGAACACAGTTCTGGAACTAAGGAGAAAGTCCAGGACCAGATATTTCTATTTGGAAGCCACCATTCACAAAAAGATGATGGCTGAAGTCATATGCAATAGATACAAGTATAAGGGGTAACGGTATAAAAGGAAATGAGAAGGTAGTTGTACTGAGTTAGCCAAAGTGTGAGAGTTTGACCTATGACATTACAAAGAATGTAAATCACCTTTATTATAAAGTACAAGCATCAAAAAAATCTTGAGCTATACCATGGGAAAACTTATACATGACTATGGGCCATCCCTGGCATTATATCTTCTTTGTTCGGTTTCTGTATAATATCTGTCCTAGCCCAAATAGGATTTGGGGAATCCATTTCTCTGACCCATCACCACCACAGGGTCAGTCTTATAAGTAAACTCCCTCTTTTCAAACCTGAATCATCCCTATAATTCTATGATTCTAATAAATCAACATTTGTAATCCACTCTGGTGTTATCTTCTTCTTTCTTTGGAATCAAAAGTACATTCCCATTAAGGTAGAGATATCTTCAGATGGTTCACATCCTGATGTGAGCTGAGGACAGAACCTTGACAAATTCCTATATAAAGGTGTCTAGAGAAAGAAGGAGAGTTCACAGAGACAAAGGATTAGTAAGAGAGAGAAAAAGAGAGAGGAAGAAAGAGAGGGGGAAGGGAGAAAGAGGGAGAAGGAGAGAGGAGAGGGGGGAGAAAGTCTAATAGAAGCTAGGGAAAAGAAACTATCCAAAAGGTAAAGGTGGTCAACAGGTGCCAAATGTGGTAGGATGGTTAGGAACAATGAATCCTAAAAAACAACTTCTGCTTTTGCCAATTAGTAATTTTTCAGGAAGAAATTTCAATAGGGTGTTTAGGATTAACGTCAGATAGCAAAACAGCAAAATATACACAAAGTATCTTCATCCTAAACTTTCATTTTGTTTTATGAAACTGGGGCTTCTTATGTCAACCAGCTTAAAAACATAGTGGCCAGTTATGGGCCAATTATCTCACTGCTGGTCAGGCATGGAAGTTTTGACCTGCCCAGTTTCTGATGTTCCAGATTACCTTTCTTTAGGCAGGGTAGTGGCCTCCACTCCTCAGACTTCCCAATTTGGTACTCAGATTAGTGAGGATAACTGATCAGCTTTGGCCTACAGCAGCTCAAAACTTCTGAGCTTCACCAAGTTATTGACCAAGTTATCCACCAGTCTCACCCTCCTGTAATAGCAGGGATTACATATGGTAGCCACTAGGTCAGGCTGGACATTCATTTTTAAAAGATGGGTTCTTTCTGCATCAACTTTCTTAGCCCTAATATAAAATTTGATATTTAGTTATTTTGGCTTTATATGAGCCTTTCTATCGCATCTCTTCAACCTTAGGGTTTTTTTAGTTCATTTTTTCATGAAAAACAAAGGAATTATTATAGTTTGATGAGGGGGAGGGCAGAAGAGGAAGAAGAAGCAAACTAAGGTGTGGCAGAAATATTTTCATTTTCCTAGGATAAGAACAAAGAAAATGCAAAATCTAAGAAGTTTACTCTGATAAGCTAGTAAAAATGGACTTGGATATTCTTCCTCATCTACAGAATTAATCTGGTATCTAACATTCTATTCACTTTACTTTCATTTAACATAAAGGTAAGACATTACAGATATATAGGGAGTCTTATCCATAAATGTTGTAATATAGAAGTAGATATGAAAAGAATCATTTAAGAGATAAGGAGGAAATGAAATTGTCTAAGAATTAGTCCCAACGAATATTCTTTTGAAAAACCCTTACAACGTAGACAAGAAAATAGGTTAATTGTCTGAAAATACATTAAACATTATATCATAATTCAGCTCTTTTCCATTGTACTACTCATCATGGGATTTTATAGTTGGATGACAGTGTTATTCAGTGGAAAACATGATGGATTTGGCATCACTAGTGCTACATTCAAATTTCACTTACAAGGAATTCACTGGGTCTCATTTACCTCAATACAAGGATGTAATCGAATTAGATAAGCTCTAAGCTCCTTTTCATCACCAAATCTATGATATTATAGACTTAGAGTTTATCTGGTCAGCCCATTCCTAACAGGTGAGGAAACTAAGGTCTAATTTCGGTTGAGTTGCCAAAGACAATCAATAAGAGAAATTTGATTTGAAGTTGAGTTTTTCAATCTCCAAACCAGTGCTCTTATTCATTATCATAATTGTATCATAACCAAACTAAAAACTCATATGTAAGGATCCTTACCAGCTGTGTATTGACTTTGTTTTTAAATGTAATATTATCTGTTTTGTTGTATTTTTGTTTATTTTGTTAAATATTCCCCAATTATATTTTAAACCAGTTATGGGTCTACTCAGTAATGTTTCAAGCCCTATAGGACCTGCCAGCCATGTGTTTGATATTTCTGTACTATACCATGCTGCTTCTACTTTCAAGGAGATTAATTTGGATTTTTACAAAGTGTAATTGCATTTATTCATCAAATTTTATAGGTGAAATAATCCTTAGAGTTTAGCCTTTTTTATTGTACAATTTATTAAAATAAAATCAAGTGATATGAAGTGATTTTCCCAAAAATAGAAACACTTGCTTGAGTAAAAATTATTTCTCTGCCTTCACAGAACAAGAGGAAATAATTTTAAATCATTTCAGGCTAAAAGGGAAAATGTCATGATAGTTTACTAAATTAAGGAAAGAGCATGGCAGATATTTTTCTTCCTCAGTTACAGAATTTAAAAATTCTGAGCTGGAAAGAACATCAATGATGCTAGCTCAATTCATCAATGAAAAAGAACCCCAACTCTAAGTGACAAAGTGATCGTCAAATCTTTGTTGGAAGACCATCAATGAGAAGGAAACTTCTCACAGTGGAATGTGCTGCAGTATGGCAGAAAGTATTAATTCTGTAGAGTTAAAAACTCTGGATTCTAATCCAGCTCTGATATTTGTCTGACCTTTGGCAAGTCATTTACCTTATACCTAACCCTCAGCTTCCTCCTGATCAATGAAATTAGGGCATGGGACTAGATGGTCAAGCAACTTCAACTCTGGTTCTATGATCTTATGAATTACTATTGTTCATCTTTCATCTTTCAGTAGTCCAAGGACATCCCAGGGTGATTTTTTCACTTTCCAGTGAGTTGAATTTAAGTGAGGCAGAGTTAAACAAAGTCATCAGCTTCACTCTTTCTTCCAGAGCTATCAAAGTCTAGTGGCAAGACAAAAGTCAGGATGACTGGTAACAGCTCAGGATGCAGTGGACAACCTTGATATCATCAACATCTGATCAAGCTCTAAGTATTCCCCAGGACCTGCATTAACCAGCTTCATTACTGTCGAGACAAATTATTCTTACCTGCCTATTCTACTAGGGGAAGTCATCACAAGCCTGGGATAGACAGCCCTCTATCTCCCCCCCAAAAAATGATGCAATGAATAGTTAGCACTTTGATATGCATGGATGATTTTGGTTTTCCCTTTGTATTGCCTAACATAATGTCTATGAGGTACACAATAAGGACTTCTTGAATTGAATAAACCTTTTTCTCCCTCATATCAAGTTTCATTTTGGTTCTTTGTAACTTTCACTCACTTTCTCCAGTTTTGATTTGAAGCCAAACAGCACAAGTCTAATTTCGGGCTCATGCAATGATCTTTTGGGGACTTAAAATCAGCTAAATTACCTCCTGAGCTTTCTCATCTCCATTTTCAATACACCCAATTCCCTCAGCCTTTATCCAGATGATATGGACTTCAGTCTTCACTAAGTCTTACATCTACTCCTCAGAATCTGGCATCAAGATAGGAAATGGACTTTTCAAGTTGCTTTCTAAACCTAAAATAACTTTTCCCCTCAATCTACTGTTCCACCAACTGAAAAAGGCTAAAAGCACATTGAGAAGGCAAAAGTTGCTTGTTTTTTTAAATTTTTCTAAAGCAACCAGAATACAAAGTAAAGAATCAAAGGTACAAAAACAGTGAAGAAGAAAGAATTTTGTTCTTAAATGTGCTCTCTACTGTGGTTTTCCTTTAATTGGTCCCTTTCCCCATATAAGTAATCCAACTGGCATGAAAATGCTGCTGCAGATGGAGGGAAAGACTGAACTGTAGAACTCCAACCAGGGTTGATTTTGTATTTCCTGGATGGCCAGTGGAAAACAGTGGGACCTTTTATTATTTTTTTTAATGAGTGGTAGGTCATCTTTGTTTCCTCCAAAAACAATTGTAATTGGTCCACTGAAATAGTCTCTGAGTGAGAATCCCAGAGCCTAACTTTGGTTCCCCACTCCTTCAAATTACAGTCCCTATCACACTCCCTAATCTTCCTCACAGCTGTGTTGGAAGCATCTCGTTTGGAATCAAACCAACATAGGTGGAGTCATACAATAACTGTTCCCCTCCTCCACGCTTCCATAAGAAACCATAGCTGCCAAGTCATTCTGTATACACAGTGTCTGCAACAGATCAGGTCCTTTCAACAATGAGTTTGAAGAAAAGGGAGGAGGAAAAACAACTGAACTTAGATGTACCCTGGAGTATTCAATTTATTGTTGCCCTTTTGCTTGGCCATTGATGAGCTATACTTGGCCCTGGAACATTAGGGCCAGTTATTATTCATAGTCTCATCCCACAGTGCTCCCACAATGATGGAAGCAAGCCCATTTTCAGGCACCACCAATATTAAGGAGCTTCAAGACATGGCTCTAGAACCCTTTATGCCTACCACTGGAGTCCCTGATTACCTCATTATAGTAGGGCTATGGATAAAGTACCCGGGCTGGAGTCAGGAAGACTCATCTTACCGAGTTCAAATCTGGCCTTGGACACTTACTAACTGGGTGACCCTAGGCAAGTCACTTAACCTGATTGGGCTCAGTTTCATCATCTATAAAATGGACTGAAAAAGAAATGGCAAACCACTCCAGTGTCTTTGCCAAATGAAGTCACAAAGAGCTGGACACAACTGAAATGACTCAAAAAAAAACATGTTATATAGTAGATAGAGGGCAGGATTTGGAATTAGAATGATCTGGGTTTGAATGCTACATCTGACACTTAGGAGTTGAGTGACCCTGGGCTATTCACTTAACATCTCCAGTGTTTAGGTACCTCACCTGTAAAATGGACATCAATGGTCCTGATGGACTTGGACTTGACAACCTCTAAGGTCTTTTCCAAGTACTAAGAGAATGACAACCCCTCAAATAATGATTCCCATTCATGTAAGACTTTATTGATTATTAAACATCTTCCTTATAACTCTTCTGTGAAGTAGCTAGTGTAAATTTTATTGTTCCCATTTCTTAAATGAGAGAATTGAGACTCAGGTCAGTAAAAATATCTCAGAGAGAGAGAGAGAGAGAGAGAGAGATTCTGCCTTTTACCTCCTTTATAGCACTCATGTACACAAAGCAGACATTTAAATGATAGCTGGTAGCACAGTGGATAGAGTGCTTGGCTTAGAGTCAGAAGACTTGAGTTCAAATCCAGTATTAGACATTTATTAGCTATGTGAACCTGGGCAAGTCATTTAACCCTCCTTGCCTCAGTTTCCTCAACTATAAAATAGGAATAATAATAGCATCTACTTAAATGAGATAATAATCATAATATGCTTACCACAGTGCCTGGCACAGTAAGTGCTATTTAAGTATCAGTTATTATTATTAAGTCACTTAACCTTAGTTTGCCTCTATATCCTCCTCTATACCATGAAGATAATAATGGATCTACCTCCCTGGGTTGTTGTGTGGATTAAATGAAATAATATGCAGTACTCAAGGGGAAATTGATATCCCTGCGTGCATATATCAACAAATCAGAATGGGAAGAGGTCAATTAATCAGGCTTGCAACTTAAAAAACTAGAAAGAGAACAAATTAAAAATCCACAGATAAAAACTAAATTGAAAAGCCTAAAAATCAAAGAAGAAATTAATAAAATTGAAAGTGAAAGAACTATTGAACTAATAAATAAGACTAGGAGCTGGTACTTTGAAGAAACAAATAAACTAAAAAAATAAATGAAATAATTGTAAAGAGCTTAGTATAGCTGCTGTTGTGATTGTTATTCATATTTTAAAACTGAGAAAAGGGTCTAAACATTTTTGGACTTTTAGGAGCATCATAATGATTTTTCAAATTTATGTGTTAAAGTATTAGATTTATTTTCCCTGCCCTCCAGGAGGAGTCCCCTTCTCTAATAAAGTTAGTCCACCTGTTCCCCATCCTTCTCTCAGCACCTTCATTCATGTTCTCCTTCCCTGAAATGATCCTTTCTTTTTCTCTCTGTTTCCCCAAATCCTACCTATCCTTCAAGCTTAGTCCAAGCTCCATAGAGTCTAGTAGACCATCTCTCATTGTGCTTCTCTAGATTGCCAAAGTATTTGAAGAGTGTGTTTAGCACAAGAGAGAGGATGCTGGATTTCAGCTTGGGAAGATCTAGGTTTCAACACTATCTCAGACACTAGATGTGTGATCCTGGGCAAATCATTTAACTTCTCTCTAATGAATTTTCTTCATCTATAAAATGGGAATAATAACAGCACCTACTTCTCAGAGTATCAAATAAGATAACATTTTCAAATATCTCAGTATAGCATCTAGCACAAAGTAGGTTCCATGTAAATGCTAGCTAGTGTTATTAAAGTCATGCAGCAGATTTAGGACATAATTATATTGTATTGTCTATTTCATGTATATTAGTCTTGCCTCTCCAATTAGAATATAAATTCCTCGAAGGCAAAGACCATGTTTTATATTACTTTATTCCCTCTTTTTTCTCTCCCCCAAACCTCCAGAGCTTAGGCACTGAGAATATAGCAAGTGCTTAATAAATTAGCCTAACAAACTTGGATCTCAACTACAGCAAAGAGACAAGCAAGAAGAATGACAGCATGAAAAATGCATGTGAAAAAAAAATGATTGTGAATCATCTGTAATGACCCACGCTAAGATCTCTTTCCTTTCATGCAAACTTTGTCCAGACAGAGAAAGTTATCCAGAGCATCACTCCTTGGTGATCCCATCCAGGGATTAGGAAAAAAGCAAACAGGCTGCAGGAACACTTTGGTTTATACACACAACTTCCTCTCACTGGTTTAAGACATAATAAAAGGTAATGTCTCTTACCCATTTTTAAAAAAAAGTACTTAAATGTAAGTTTTTGGCAAAATGTGTCCAAGGGCCCCTTGAAGTCTCCTCTGTCTTGACTCGTTGCTGTTATAAATAGACACCCATAAAAGAATCAAAAGGGAAACCTTTTAAAGGCTTACTCTAGGGTTTGATACCCTCCCCACTTTATTTTTCTTAGTCTTAATGCCAAAAGAAAACAAACACTTATCAAAACCCTAATGGTGTTTATTCCCCATCTGTCCTTCAATGGTGGCTGGTTGCCAAGCATCAGGACAGCTAACTATAGGCCCAAATGAACTTAATCATAGATTATAACAAGTACTCTTGGTGCCATAGAAACAGCCCAGACTTGTGATACTTTTTTTTTCAAACCACCATGTAATAATGTGTCTATTTTTGAGTATGTTATTTCCCAACTCCTTGGAGTAAATAAGATAATGTCTCATTTTACTTTAGAATTGCTGAACACCTTTCCTTCCCCTTAACTGTCAGAACTAGGCAGGCTCCAATGGATTCAAGAAAAAAATAAAACATCTTTTCCCCCTGCTTGATTCAATGTTGTCTGGAGCTTGCCGATGGGGCACACCGAGTGTGAGGCCAAAGCCGGGCCATATCACAGGCCACCTGTCAGCAGGCCATCCCTCCTAAGGCATAGCACCCAGAAATTGTACATGAATAAGAGAATTCTCGGTCTGGGGTCATGCCACAAAGATTTTTGACTTCCTGCTCTACATCACTTGCCAAAGGAAAACTCAACAGTCTTGTTCAGGTGGGAGGTCCCTAAAAGGTTCCCATGAGGAGGTTAGGGTTTTTTTTTTCCTTCACTTTTTCCAAGTCTCAGAATAAAAAGGATAGAGCTCTACTTTCATCTGTGTGTGTATTGGGAAGATGAGGGGGAGGGATGCACTTATGTTTGTGCTTTTGGCACAAGGTGCTGGTTCACACACCCAAGGCGCTTATGTCCGCAACATGATTATTCTTCAGTGATGATATAATTCTTACTGATGCCTCATCGTGTCAGCAGTTCCAGTAGCTTTTGTACTCCATAGCAATTTAGAGTTCTCAGATTCACAGTGGCAGGGGCCTTCCCAGTCAGCCTAGAAAACAAATAACAACTGGCTTAAAGGTGCCATGTTAATAATGGGTTTGGTGGTGGTGGTGGTTGTTCAGTCTTTTCAATCACATCTGACTCTTTGGGATCCCATTTGGAGTTTTCTTGGCAAAGATACTGGAGTGGTCTGTCATTTCCTTTCCCAGATCGTTTTACAGATAAGGAAACTGAGGCAAACAGGGTTAAATGACTTGCCTGAGGTCACACTGCTTGTAAGTATCTAAGGCCATATTTGAATTCAGAATTCTATCCACTGCCCTCACCCTGCCAGAATTCCCCTCAAAAATTCTGCCCAACAAATCCTTCAGATCTTTTATTCAAAGTGTGAAGGGACCTTAGAGGTCATTTCATCCAACATATAAGTGAAGAAATCAAGGTCCAGAGGCAAAGTGACTTGTACAAAGCCTACAAGAAGTAAAGGGTTTTTTTGACTCCAGATCCAATATTCCTCCCCCTGAGTCATTAGAGGGAGAAATGCTATATTTGGCCAGTAGAATGTCAACCAACAAACATTCACTAAATATCTACTGTGTGTCAGGAACTGTGCTAATTAATGGAAGGTCCTCAAGGCCATGACTTGTTCTATTTTTTGTCTTTATAGCCCTAGCACATAGTGGGCATTTAATAATATTCAATGAATTGAATGACTCTAAATACCTCAAGGATGCTCACCATTTTCCCTTTGGTTTGGTCTCTGGTAGAAGAGATGGATTCCTCTCATCCCCCTCCAGGCTGCACTCTGGATTTTCTCTACCATGCCCATGTTCAAGTTCAGTCCAGTTTTGGAATTCACATACTGAAAGTACCCTCTGCCCCCTCAGCCCTTCCCTCTGATCACTTGGGCACCTCCATTTAAAGAGGATGCCCAGACCATTCATGTCATTCCTTTCCAGACTATGCCACAGACTTCTTCTCTTATTTCTCTTTGTGGGGTACCTTCTTCTCCCCCACCCCCTTTTTAGCTTCCTTCTACATGTTGTTTTCCATTATTGGAATGTATGTTTCTCAAGAACAAATATTGTCCTTCTTTCTATTTATTTTTATTCTCATAGCACATAGTAGGCATTTAATAAAAACGAACATATTAGTTTTCTCCTCTGAAAAATGGGAATATTATAGCACTACCTCATAAGGTTACTGTAAGGACCAAATGTGAGTAATAGTTGTAAAATACTTTATAAACCTTAAAAATAAACATCTTAGTTTCCTCATCTGAAAAATGGGAATAATACAGCACTACTTCATAGGGTTATTGTAAGAATCAAATTAGATTAAAAGTTGTAAAGTACTTTGTAAATCTTAAAATACGTATAAATGATAGCTAGCTATTAAAATATGTTATTGCCCCCTCTAGCCATTCTCAAATCAGGTCAACAAGCAATTTATTTTATATTTTTTAAATCATTTCCTTCTCTCTCAGAACCAATGGCAGAAGAGTGGGTAAGGATTAGGCAATTGGAGTTAAGTGACTTGCCCAGGGTCACACAGCTAGGAACTGTGTGAGGCCACATTTAACCTAAGACTTCCTATCTCTAGACCTGGTTCTATATCCTCTGAGCCACCCAGCTGCCCCAAGTCATTTATTAAATGCTACCTGTGTTCCAGGCACTGTGCTAAGCCTTATTAAGTGACATTCCCAGGGTCACATAGCTAATGTCTAATGAGTGCTAACAAATACTAGCTATTTTAATCACAGAAATGGAAACTTGAAGAAATAGGATTACAGTATTTGCAAAAGCAGAAAGTTTCCTGAAGGATAACTTTGAACCATTTCATCATTACAACTCTGAAAAATTGTACTTAAGCTAATGGGCAAACCTCTTGCAAACAGTAGGAATGATCGTCCAAATTCACAGAAAAATCTTCTTTCTATTCTTAGGGCCACCTGATCAACACTAATTCAGAAATGTCTCTTTCCCAGGATTGGAATCCAAACGGAAAATTTTAGACTTGAAAAACTACAGCCTCAAATCTGAGCCACTGAAGGTATGGGTCAGTCGGGTCAGCTTTCCAGACTTACATTCTACACCCCCTTCTCTTCCTGCATCTCCCACACTCCACCCCAAGCATCCCTTTGTATACAATCCCACCCAACTTACCTCCTAAAAGTAAAACAAGCCATTCAAAAGGAAGTTTACAGAAGTAAGAATTCTCTCACCAGTTCCCAAATTAAAAATAGACCAAACATTAAGCAGCACATTACCAAACTCTGGTTAAAAGACTTACAAATTCTACAAAGGCAATTTTTTTGGCAATTCCTCCTGAATGTAAGTGCATTAACACTACTGGGAGGAAGATAATTCCTAACTTTATTCAATCATTTTATTTTATCATTCCATTTTCCCCCCTATGTTTTTATAACCCCCGATTCTATTTTTCATTTTCATACGATCTCCAATCCTTGCCCCCAGCAGTCTATTGGTAAATGTTTGACAACTAGCTCTCCAGAGGAAAAACTGTATGCATGGTTTTATCTTAATATGCATTATTAACACTTTCTCCATCATTTTCTTAAATCTAGACAATCAAGAAAACAATAAATCAGCTCCTGAATTATATAGCATTTACCCTTTTCTGAGATATAAATGTTCACATTGAAAATTTAGTAATTAGTTCTCATATGTTCAAGGCGGTTCTAGCAAACTCCAGCTTACACTCCTCAGTTCTTTCCCATCCCTTTATCCTTGTACTGGCTTTACTCCCTTCCTTATCTCAAGCCTTAATGAATCAGACTAATTCTACACTACCTTCTACACTTAAACCCTTCCCCCTTTATCCTATTTTATATGTTTTTCCAAACAACAACCTTGGATTACTCACACTACCTACTTCCTTCACTCCTATTCATGTTCTCCTGAATAGAATTAGAGAAAATTGTAAAATCTTGATGACTAGGGTCACCAGTAAGCAATATTTTTACAGCTCTCTAATCAGTTCACTAAGTCTTTCACTAAAACAGCTATTCCAAATCTTTTCATTCCTCATCAAATCTCCCATGAGACCACAAACACATACATCTTTGCTTCATGCTTAAGAGGGAAATAATTGAGGCCATTTGCCAAGTTCCTTCTTCTTTCTTCTTCCTCAACTTTCATCATTCAAATGCCTTCCTCCACTATCTTGCCCTTCACCTCCATGTCATATAAAGAAAGGACTTTGCTTTACCTAAATCAAATTTTCTACCTGTGTCTTTTCCCCATCCCCTCCTGTCTTCTTCAGCAGATTTTCCCCACTATATGGCCATTTCTTCTCAGTTCTTTTTGCTGGATTTCTATCCAGGTGATGCCCACTAAGCATGGTTATCCCCCAAAGCTCTATCTATGCCCTGTTCTCGTCTTCTTCTATACTATCTATTTTGGTGATTTCACCAACTCTCATGAGTTTATTTATCATCTCTACACAAATTATTCCCCAAATCTATCTATATAGTTCTAATCCCTCTCCTAAGCCCCAGTGACATATCACCAATTGCCTTTTTGGCAGATTCGATTTCTCAGAGGCATTTAAATTCAACATGTCCAACAAAGAACTCTCTATCTTTCTCCCTCTGACCTTCTCCTCATCCCAATTTCCTGTTACTACTGAGGGTGCCATTATTCTCCTGGTCTCCCAGGCTCAAAACCTCAGTGTTGTGCTCCATTTCTCATTTGGATTCACTTGCTATAACCAATTTATTGTTGAGTCTTGCCATTTTACCTTCATAACATCTCTTACATGCACCCTTTCTCTTAACTTACATGGCTATCACTCTAGTCTTCACACCTGCACTTCCACAGTGCCCTACCTGTTGGTCTCCATGTCTCAGGTCTCCCCATCCTCCAATTTCACTTAGCTACCGAAAAAGTTTTCCTATAGTTCCGTCCATGTGATTCCTTTCCTCATTAAACTCCAGTGATTTGCTATTACTTCCAAGATCAAAAGTAAATTGCCCTATTTGGCATTTAAAGCATTTTTTATCCTGGCCTTTTCCTACCTTTTCCATCTCTTTCCACTTTACTCCTCTCCACATGATCTAAATTCAGTTATAATTGCCTACTGGCTGCTACTCCCACAATACATTATGTTTCCCATCTTGGCACCTTTCTGCTGGCACCAACTGCTCTCCATGCTTCTTAACCCCAGCCTTCAGGCTTCTGTAGATTCCTTTGAATCTAAACTCAGATCTTACCTTATCTATAAGATCTTTCCAAATTCCCCATCATTCAGCCCTTTGTCAATCTCCACTGCTAGCACCTTCCCCTTGAGATTTCCTCCCTTACATTTTCTCTGTAAATATCTCATATATACATAGTTATTTGCTCTTGCATGTTGTTTTCCCCATTAGAATGGGAGCTCCCACAGGGCAAGGGACCGTGGTTTTCCCTTTCTCTGCATCTCCAGTACTTAGCACAGTGTATAGTACGCATTTAATCAATGTTTGTTAACTGATTGACAGTCCTAATGCCCATTTGCAAAGAAGTATGGCCATGTGAAGAATTAAAACTTTCTCTGTACTTGAGTAGTTGAAAAGGACCATTTTGACCATATGTGAAGTAATGTTTCTCCAAAACAGAGCAGTGCTATAAATACAGACGAGAGGGGCTCCAAGACCAAGAAACTGAAACCAGACATCCAGGCTGAGGCTGCACTGCATTATTTAATTTTTAAACTTCTATCATAACACTTCTTTCTTTGGGTGATTTATTTGCAGTTGATCTTGCTATAGTCCTGAAAATTTACATAAAGACTTGCATGCACTTACTTTGGAAGTTGAATTGTAAGAAAGAGTAAAAAGCTCTGGCCCAAAGCCTAAGGGTAAGAAGGAGGCCACCTGCTAGTTAATAACCCTGATGAAATGACTAGAAGCATGAAGAGGAGGATGAAAGACAAATAATAACTTCATACATTAAGAAGGAGGGAAAGAAATCTTTATTATGCATCTACTATGTGTCAGGCACAGTGATAAGAACTTTACAAATATGTTTTGTTGGACATTATAGAGTAATTGAAGAGATATACAAGCGCAATATAAAAATCCACTCATCATGAATTATTGTATATCTAACTAAGATGTTCCAAATTACAAGTTTTATGCACTCAATTGTTTAGTGGAATAAGTTCTGGATTTTGAATTAGAACGCCTGAATTAGTTTATGATCTAACCAGGAACAGATACCACTGGGTTAGAGACTGAACTGGTTCTCTCACTGATATAAGGAACATACAGGTAAGGAAATTCAAAGGAAGGAAGGAAGGAAGGAAGGAAGGAAGGAAGGAAGGAAGGAAGGAAGGAAGGAAGGAAGGAAGGAAGGAAGGAAGGAAGGAAGGAAGGAAGGAAGGGAAAGGAAGGAAGGAAGGAAGGAAAGGAAAGGAAGAGAGAAAGAGAGAGAGACAGAGACAGAGACAGAGACAGAGAGACAGAGATAGACACACATACATAGACAGAGACACAGAGATAGAGACACAGACAGACAGACAGAATTTCTCCTCTCAAGGAAAACCTGGGTTTAAATTCCACAACTAAAATTTGCTAACTATATACCTCCAGGAAAATCATTTCAGTTCTCAGAATCTCCACTTCAATATCTATAAAGACAGGATAATAACACCTACAATTCATTGTTAACAGAACTTGTAAGACACTAATAAAGAATGTATGTGGAGCCCCTTTTTGCCAAGGGGGTTGATGGGAAGTGTCATTTTTTCCCAAAGGGAAGGAGGAATTGAAAGATCATGGGAGACATAAATCTTCCAGATGGGGAAAGACCAGGAACTTTTGCTTTCTGCTGAGAGAGAAGGTGCACAGATGAACTGGACCAGAGGTGAATAAATAGCAAGGAAAGGTAATGATACTTCAAACTAAAGTTGTAACTTTGCTTGGTTCAATAACACAATTAAGGAATGATCTACCTGCAAAAAAAAAAATTCTTGTTTTCCCAAAGAAATGGACCCACTTGCCACACCAAAGGATGCATTGAAGGTATCTCATCCTCACATTCTCCTCTGCCTCATTATTTCTTGGTTAGGCAGCATCACTATCTCAGGAGTTTCTTGTTCAATTTAAACATTATTTCTATTTTGACTGCACTTTTAAAAGGTTTTATCTCCAGATAAAAATAAAATGATTTTTTGTTGGATATTTTCTATAAAGGATTATACCACATAAAGAAGAAGTCAAAAGGATTGCTGGGATCACCTTAGACTTAACTGACTGCACAAAGGAAGGTTCTGTATGCAAAGTAGTTTGTAATTTCTAAAACACTAGGAGTCAGTTATTATTTAGGAACTCTAATAATTCCACTCAATAAACATTCATGAATATATTAAATTATACTGTGCCAAGCAGACAAAATTCAATAAATAAATAATGCCCAGTAATGTCTTAATATACCTATCTGCTCTTTTTTTGAGAAGCCTTTATCACAAAGGTTCTGAACCACTGAGGGATGGATGTCATTGACATTTTGGCTCTTTGGTGAATGAAACCTATGGACCACTTCTCTGAATCATGTTTCTAAATGCACAAAATAATGTAAACAGAGATGACAAAGGAAATCAATTACATTATAACATAATTAAGAATTGGGAAATCTTTTGGCTGGTCCAAGGATATAAATTCTATTCTCTTCTGAAAGAGTCTAGTAGTTCAATCAGAGACTAGAGGCAGTGGAACCAACTGAAGCATCAATGTCCTCTATGGGGAAACAAATTCAAGAACACAACAGAGCAACAGACCTAGTGAAGATCTCTTACCCAGGAAAGAACATCTGAGGGAAGTAGGGGAGGTGTGGAGAGGAGAGGAGAACATCACCTCAGCAGAGATCTTACATTTATGGGTCACTCCTGCACAATCTATAAACTGTTTCCTCTACTGTATTGTATGTTTGTAGAAAAGGAACTAAGTTTATGGTGAGAAGAAGGGAAATATGCTCCATTAAATCCTTTTATAAATTTATTTTTTCAGTTAAATGAAGAAATAATTTTTTGCAATTGTTTTCTGACATTTCAGGATTCAGATTTTCTTCATTCTTCTCTTCCTTGCCCTCCTCAGGGCAAATGGAAGAGTTTTATCAGCATCAACCCAATGAATATCTTGAACCTGGGAAGTTATCTGCCCAGGAGCCTGACCTATGAATTGGGAACTAGCCAAAACAGGTGCTTTACTTACATGTCTATAGTCTCTATTTAAAAAAAAAGAAATGGTTCTAACAGTCATTAAAGTCTGAATTTCTTCCATCTTTAGAACTCCAAGATGAAACCTTAATAGCTAATTATTTTTCTGGGTTTTCCTATTAAGTAGCCAGGTAACATAATGGATAGTATGCTGAAGTTAAAATCCGAAAGACTTGGATTCAAATTCTGCCTCAGATACTATCTATTTGACATGACCTCAAACTCAGTTTCCTCATCTGTAAAATAGGGTCCATTCACAGAGCTATTGTGAGAATCAAATGCAATAACATATAAAAGAGCTGTGCAAGACTTAAAAATGATGCGCAAGCTGTTATTGTTATAATTATATAAGTACTTTATGGGGCCACAGGAATCAAAAAGATCTAGCCTGTTATAGGCCAGTATGTGTGGTCATTTACCTTTTACTGGGGGATGAAGAGAAAAAAGAAAGAGAATACAAAAAGAATAGAAGACAAATTTGGGTTTTGCCAGTTCACTTATTGTCCAAAGAAATTTACACCTAAAATACAGATTTAAAGTTAGAAAGAAACTTAGGATCCCATCTATAGCTTAATTTTTCTCTTTTATTGATGAAGAAGCTAAAGTTCAGAGACGTGACTTAGCCAAGATACTATATTAAGTAAGTGGCAGAACCAGGATATGACACGAGGCTTTTCATATAGAATAAAAGGATGATGGAATATCTTCTGCCTATACTTTTTCCCACCTGTTGACTTTCACTCTAGCCTGGTATACTTGCTCATTTCCACTTGCCCCTTTCTTGGAACTGGTCCCTTCCTCAACAGGAAACATATGGGTAAGGAACTGAGGCAAAGAGTCATCTCTTAGCAAGTTTGTCATGTTGTTGATTTCTCAAATGTAATTTCCTGCTTGATTGCTTTGAGTTTTCAAGTTCTATGGATCATTGGATTCTTGGTTAGCCATTTCCAATGACTCTGAGTTGGCTACAAACTCAATTTCTGACCTACTATTTATGTTGACTTTGACATGCACGTATATCCAAACTTCAACTTACCTTTCTGACTGATTCTCAGCCTTGCTCTGATCTCTGATGCCTTCTGGGTCCTTCCAGTAGGTTCCTCTCTCTCCCGATTCTGCCTCCCAACTGATACTATGACCTGATTCCACCCATGACCAATGCTACCATTTCACTCTATTGTTGTAAATATACACTCCTCGGGGTAATACATCATAATATCTAAGCTTGGTAAGTATTTAACAAAAAGTGAGTTCATTGGTGTCAAACAATCAAAATGGGCCTGTGAAAGAATCAAAGAGAATATACAGTCCCTTCTCATGTGGGAAGAATTTCTGTCCCATCATGGAATAATTATTGGATGAGTTCAAGTAGAGGTTACATGGTCACCGAGCATGGACCTTGTAAAAAGATCTCTGCCTTGTATGGATGGATTTTCTCTCTAAGGTTCCTTCTAACTATAAGAATCAATTCAGTCATGACCCTAACCCTAGTTAAACATTGCTTGTAGGGAGGACCTCAAAGCCTCCATAGAAGGGGTTCTTGGCCACAGCAGATCTTTTATAAGCTAAGTTGTCTATTTTGGAAGCCAATTCATTTTCAGAGAACCAAGTCAACAAAGATTAACAAAAAGTTAACAAAAATCTCTCATTCAACCAGAAGCTTTTTCAAGAGAAAATATAATGACCTGGGGATAATGGAATATTCAATAATGCTATGGTAAATGGAGCATTTCCTTACACACACACACACACACACACACACACACACACACACACACACACACACACTCTAAGGCAATTAGGTGGTTCAGTGGATTCAGAGCAAGGACTAAACATGGGAGGTACTGGGTTCAAATTTGACCTCAGATACTTCTCAGCTGTGTGACCCTAGAAAAGTAACTTAACCCCAATAGCCTAGCCTTACTGCCCTTCCTTTGGAACCAACACACAGTATTTATTCTGTGAAAGGGAATTCTTATTCCCTTTGTCTATTTCAAGTTAATCAATCAAGAACTTAAAGTACCCCTACTTAACACTTAGTAAGTCACTAACAAAGAAAGTTCATGCCCTAAAGGGCCACAAGATTTGCCCTTCCCCAAGATATATTCAGCATTGGTTACTCCACTTAGGAATCATAGATTTGGCATTGTGACTTGAGCTGAGGGAAGAGACTTATACTGGTGAGACCCTTGTTGAAGAGGCTACCAGACTTCCACATGGAGATCACAACTTTGTTGGGGAATGAGCTGAATTTTTTCAGATAGGAGCTCTAGGGTGGTAGGCTAGGAAATATTTTCTACTTCTCTCATAAATTTCCCTCTTTTTACTATAATTATATTAAATTAAATTATTAAGAGCTACTAACAGCCTACTGACTCATAGTTTAACTTTTATAAATGGTGACCACAACAACTTTTTAAAAATTCTGATATTTGTCAAACCCATTTTAATTATTACATATTCTAAGTCAGAAGATAAGGATTTAAAAACAAACAAACATATTCAACATTCATCAAACTAATCTGGGAGATGATCAAGCCTAATAATAATAAAAGCTAGCATGTGAAAAACATTGTACATATTTTATCTCATTTGATTCTCACAACAATCCAGAGAAGTAGGTATTATTATTGTTCCCATTTTACAGAGAAAGAAACCAAGATACATAGAGCATAAGTAACTTGCCCTAGATCACATAGTTAGTAAATGAAACAAAATTTGAACAGAGGTCTTCCTGATTCTCGGTGAGTGTCCTTACTCAGTGAGTGTACCACCTTTCTGCCTAAGTCAGACTAATCTTGAAAGGTGATATAAATTCATCAGCCATATTTAGGAGGGAATTGGGACACTGGAATGGTGTAACCAAAAGAATCTTAGTAGTAGTCACTGATATTCAGAATTATCCCAATTCAACTATCAATTATCAAATATACTCAATTATCTTGATCAAACCTGATCCCTTAGAGCAGGGTTAGATAAGAATTTGTCTCTAGGATTAACTCAAATAAGCAAAGAAAAAGCTCAGTAGGGAGAAAACAGGGTAAGACTAAGCTGCTGATTCTTTCTCAGTTTGAGCTACTACTCTTGGGCTCATTTCAAGCTTGGTTATCAGCAAACTAAATAAAGATGGCTATCTGAAAATAAACAGTGTTAAGTCTGCCCTATGTTAGAATGTAGGGCATAATTAGAGATGCCTAAACCTGTGCTCAGAACCTCTATGGAGACCAATGTTTGGGTGTTGAATAGAGGAGAGAGGTTAATGGTCGGGTCAGATTTCTAGCCTATGACTCGTAGTCAGAGCTAACAAGTATGGATGATGCCACAAATGTAGACATGTTATTCAGACCATTGAATCTGATGAGGGAAATTTTCAAATAAAACTTTCATCCCTGGCTTGCAGTGGAGGTTTTTCAATATTTATTCATTGTTCTAAAAAGTTGGCACATCTGCATTATATATAAAATTGGGGAGGTGGGGAGAGGAAGGCTAGTGATAACATGAATGATAGAAACATACAGGTAGACTGAAAACTCACAATCCATCCATCTGTGAGTAAAGAAAGTTTACTGAGTTGAGATTCAATGTATTTTCTGGTGAAGGTATCCTTAAGAAATTAAATAATCAGAATGCAATTGCAAAGAATGAATGCCTCTGGGATTATAGGATTACTTATTTTCCATTTCTGGCCTCAGCACCTAACACAATGCTTATACATGTAAACATGGAATTGTTGAATGGAATGGATTTGAATTATTCACAAAAAGGAAACTTCTCACATGAATTATGGAGAGTTGGCTACAGTTAATCTGGCTTGATGAGATTTATCAAGACATTTATTGTTGATGTCAAAACATGGAGAGGAGGATGTGTAATAAAAAAATAAACCACATTTCCTATATTGAACATCCACTTGAAATTCTGAAGCCATTAGTATCCAGATTTCTTTTATGTCATCTTCTATATCCGTAGTTGCTATTTGGTGGTTGTACTTGAGACAGTAGTCCAAGACTTTCATATTTGAAATTCTCAGACACTTCCCATCTATGTGACCCTGGGCAAGTCACTTAGCCCTCATTGCAAAGTCCTTACTTCTCTTGCCTTGGAACCAATAAACAGTATTGATTCTTAATCAGCAAAAATTATTGTTACATCCAAATTTCTTTTGTCATCTTCTATATCAGTAGTTCCTCTTTAGTGGTTGTACTTGAGACAGTCCAAGACCTTCATATTAGAAATTCTCAGACACTTGGCAGCTATGTGACCCTGGGCAAGTCACTTAACCGCCACTGCCTAATCCTTACTGTTCTTGCCTTGGAAACAATAAACAGTACTGATTCTTGATTGGCAAAAAATTATCCAGTTACATAGCAACTATATTTTTCCTCAGTGATAACAAGCATTTTTGAAGCATTATAGGTTTGTTTCTGTAGCAGCAAAACTGTCATTCATAATCAAGTACACAAGGATTTTGATGTTTGTGTAGCAAGTGCATAAAAAATTCTGACCATTTCTGCCTAAATTTCTTGCAGTTTCTTAGCCAATCCTCAAATTGTTTCCAACCTGCCACAAAGATTCAACATTTGAGTGCAAACCAATTATCAGTAAATAATCATATGCATTCACATGCTCTCATTTGGGTTCTGAAACACTGCACTACAGTAGCTCTTTCATTCCCCTTTATAATAATACATTATTAGATCAGCTGTAAAATCATGTGATCAAGATCTTATAAACTTTTACATTCTTGCTACACAAATATCAAGCTGTTTGACGACAATACTCATTGGTTATTCACCTTACAAGCCATGCTGAAAACAAGAAACGTCACAAATATTCTGCAGATACAAACTTAATAGCACCTCTAATTGTAACATTAAGCTGTTTTCTAGTTTAAACTTATCCTCTACTATAATTGATATTTTCTGATAGATTTTCTTTTTAAAATTTTCTCTAGATTATGTCAACACAATTTTTAATATGCATTTTCTGACATTTTGCAATCCATGTTCCCTCTCTCCCCTCATCCCTCCCCAAGAGGACAGGTAATAGGATAAAGGTGGTACGTATATTATCATACAGTACATATTTCCTTATTTGTCACATTGTGAAATAAAACACATATTGCTTATACTAGAGAAAAATCCATGGAGGAAATAAAGTGAAGAATGATATTCTTCAATTTGCATTCAGAGTCCACCAGTTTCTTCTAGGTCAGAGTATAGCCCTTTTTGTCATCAGTCCTTTGGAGTTGTCTTGCATCCTTGCCTTGTTAATAATAGCTAAATCATTCACAGTGATCATCACATGCTATTGTTGCTCTATACAATATTCTCCTGGTTTGTTCACTTCATATAAGTCTTTTGGGGTGTTTTGCAGTTATCTTGTTTTTAATTTTTTTAAATTTTGAATATTTTCCCATAGTTACATTTCATGTTCTTTCCCTCTCCCCGAAGCCCCCCCCCAACCCTCTTTAGCCAACGCACAATTCCACTCAGTTATGATACAATAGTGTTCCATTACAATATCTGATAGGTTTTCAAAGTGATTGATTAGCAACACTAACCAGTTCTTCAGTAGAGTATCTTTGGGAGCATAGTTGTGCCAATGGTAGAAGAGAAGAAAGTCACAAATGAAAAGATTCCATATATATATATGTGTGTGTGTGTGTGTGTGTGTGTGTGTGTGTGTGTGTGTGTGTGTGTCACAAATGAAATATATATATATGGAATCTTTTCATTTGTGACTTTCTTACATATATGTTTTTTAAATGAAGCAAAGGGGAAACTAAGCAGTTCAGTGCATCTAGAGCCAGGCTTGGAGACAGGAGGTCATGGACTCAAATCTGGCTTCAGACACTTTCTTGCCTATGTGACCTTGGGCAAGTCACTTATCTCCCTAGCCCTTACAGCTTTTCTGCCTTGGAACCTCAAGATATTTTTTAATGAAACAATATGTGCTTTTGAATATTAAGTACATTTATCATTTAATACAATAGGAAAATAAATATCTACTGTCATAACAACTCATTTTCACCAGTTGGTTAGGTGGCTAAAAATTTTAAAATCAACTTCCATCTCTCAGCAAGAGAACTTAAAAAATTCTCCTATTATTTTCCACTACATATTCGTATGACTGAACATTTTCACTTTATTCATGTTTTAAATTAAAATACATAAATGAACTTGAGGCAGAACTTGATTTAAGATTGTTTTATGTTGAGCCAAATATCACAAACCTTTATTCAAATAAAAAAGCCCAACATAGAAATTAAGTTTAAATGTTATTTTTACATTATATTAAATATTTTTCAAGTTGTAAATTTCATTAAAATGTTACTTATAGTCAGCAAAAGTTACAAAATGAAAAAATTTAATATGAATTCTGGAAGACTATATTAAATATATGAATATCACTAGATTACTTCTTTGAATTCTTAAAGACTATCCCAACTAAATTAAAGTGTAATCCTTGTCCCAAAGTTCAATGGTATAGGACTCTCTCCTTGGTGAAAATAAAGATCCTGCCCTTTGGGAGGGGCAGAACAGAATTGCAAAGAAGTGAGAGCTTCAGTGTCAGCCAGTTCCCCTTTCAGAAACCTTCAAATAAGAGTCTTTTCTTTCAGCAACCTGAGATGGGGCTGGCCTCTTCCATCTTCACACGTGAAACTGGAAACTGGCTCAATGCTAAGTTCAAAGAAGACTTTTGCTCAGAAAGTCTCAAATGTGGGACTCTTGCTTAAAGCCTAGCTGAAACCTGGCTGAGAATCCCATACTAATGGACTTTGGGATTAGAGTTACAAAAATATTCATAATTATTTTATAATTTTAGTTTTATATGTATTTTCATAATTAGAGTTAGAACAAGTATTTAACATAAAATGTTCATTTGATTCTCATAACAACTCTGTGAGATAGATGCTAAAATTATTCTCATTTTATAATTGAGGAAACTGAGGCAAATGAAGATAAAATGACTTTTCCAGGGTCACACAACTAGTAAATGTCTGAGATTAGATTTGAACTCAGGTCTTCCTGCCTCCAGGTCGAGTACCACATTCACCACTATATTAACTAGCTATTTACCAACAATCAAAGGTAGCCACACAAAGTCTAAACCCCAATCTATGCTTAGGGTTATGCTCCATGCCATTCAAAGTCAGGCAAACTCTTGTGATGCCTTCTCCCGGAGACTCTGGAGCTTATAAATGGAAATGGCATTAAAGAAGAAGTATTACTATCTTCTTTGCTGCTGCTCCCTTAAGAACATAAGTTTGTCCATCTGCCTTGCAGCTAAAACCTGGTACATCCTCCTTAGAATGTGAATTCCTCAAGAGCAGAGTCTGTATTTTCTATTTGTATCCCCAGTGCTCAGCACAGTGTTTTATTCATCCTTTCATTCACAGATCCGTAGACAAAACAAGGAAGTATAGGTAACGACCTGAACCAAGGATTCATAAAAAATATAAAATTAAATGCCTGAATAAATCAAGGATTAAGTATGTTCTGAAAGTCGTAGGATCTCCAAGTTTTAATCGGAAGGCATCAAAGGAAACCATTATCCCTCTTTTAGTTTATACACTCCTATCAATATTTGTTCATACAATATAAATATTCTCTATATTTATCTCAATTAAATGTAATCCACCAGGTAGTTCTACATGAATATTGGTTTGTGAAATAGCTATGGAGTCACATCCAGAGTATGGCAGTTCTGAGGAGCAGTACCTTGGTCTGAAAGCCAATCATGCAGAGCACTTAGCCCAATGCCCCTACTACATTTTTTCAAACCTTTGCCATCCAAATGATTAGAATCAATACTGTGTATTGGTCCCAAGGGCAGAGGAGTGGTAAGGGTAGGCAATGGGGGTCAAGTGACTTGCCCAGGGTCACACAGGTAGAAAGTGTCTGATGTCAGATTTGAACCCAGAATCTCTCATCACCGAGTCACATAGCTACCCCCACCTCACCCCAGTACATTTCTTGGTGAAGATTCTCACAATAAAAACACAGATGAGCACCTTCCCTGGAAGTCAGTAATGTTAGGGGAAAGCAAAAGAAGAAAAGAAAAAAAAAGTTTGGGACAAGCATGAGTGCTATCCTCCCAGTGGAAAAGAAACTGTTTTCTTCTGAATGAAAGAGAATAAAGGTTTTCTCCTTCCCTACTCTAGAAACCTACAATCCCTGCTGGGTGCCTCTTCCTAATTCCAAGCCTCTCCCTGAAATCAGGGAGGCCTGGGCCTTTGGGATGCTCCCTGGCCTTTCCACATGACCCACTGTGCTTACAGCTTCCCTCTCCTCCATCCTAATTTATTCCATATTAGAGGAAATGAGAGTCCCTGAAGCAAGGGAGGCAATCATCCTCATACAAACAGTAACTCCGCACTTTCCCACTCACATCCGTTCAGCGTCTTGAGAAAAAAGGGAACAAACCATTTTCTCTCCCTGAAGCCTCTCTCATGTTCAGTAAAATACTGAGCGACTCCCTCTACCTTTATTTAATTAAGTTTTTTCAGTTCTTGCTGAGCCTTCTTGGTGGCAGCAAGCCAAACACCAATTGGGCCTGTTTTTGGAGAAAGTAGGCAGCCATAAGATTGCAGCTTTCTCAGCTTCTAGGAGAGTCTAAAGGAAAGAGCATCATGGTTTACACAAAAATATAAGAAGAAAAAGGAAAAACAAACTAACTCAGGATACAAATAAACATTTGTAGAGTTATAGGTATAGCATGACAAAACATAAGGAGAAATTTGCTGACTTTTTTTTTCCTACTAGACTTTTAATTTAGAGCAGGCTCAACTTTCAAAACCATCCTCCAATGAGAGATTTGCATCTAGGAGTGGGCAAATCAAATCTTGGAAAGTTCCAGAATTTTAAACTTTAGAGATAACTTGTTCTGTCAAGCTGAGCTACTACTATGCCTTGTGGCCCATAGGCTTGGGTGTCACCCTAATCCAGGGTTACAGTTCCTTTGGGACCACAGATTTCTTGTGTGAAGGAGGAAGAGGGCACATTGGGTCCAGGAGTTGATATAAGAATGAATAACTAAGCAAGCATAATTTGCTTAGTTATCCTAGATTGAAAAAATAGTCTATTTTACACAGAAGTCTTTCACTATGTTTCATATATATGTAGATGCTTTAATAATGAATAAAAGCTAAATTCATTTAAGATGTTACTGAGTTCAAAGTTGCTTTTTGTCACTATTGGATTAACTGGATTATCTCAATTGTCATTATTAGATTATCTCAATTAATGGATACTTAATAAAAACAACTACTATCATATAGAAAATAAACTGTTTGAGGGGAAAGAATGTTTTCCATTTAATCCAGGGACATTGTTAAATTTTCAGTATGAGCAATTTACATGTCGACTATCAGTAACTGCTACAATTTGGGGCTCGATTTATTGTTTTATTGATTGTCTAGACCTAAGAAAGTATTAATAATATATTAAATTTAATAGTGAATGTGTATATATATAGTATGTGTTGTAACAGAGTGAACTCCAAGAAGAGAGTCACTCCAAGAAGGAAGTCGGCTTCAGGAAGGTTGGCTCAGAAGAAGAAAGTTGGCCTCAAGAGTTACCTTCAGCTCCAGTCATTGTCTTGGGTGAGTGGATATCTGGTTTTCCTTTCCTGTCTTCTGGAGATAGTTTAATTCTGATTGAAGGTTAACAAGTCATCGCTGAGTCAAGCACTGGAACAATATTCAATTAGATAGGTTCTTTTCTACCCTTTGTATTTCTCTACTTTATAAATAAAAGATTTATAATTTTCATATATTTAGCCAAACTATTAATTTTAATACTTACAGTGTGTATATATAGTGTATCTATAGTATGTATATGTGTATATATGTATAGTATTATTTTTCCTTTTTAATAAAACTTTTTCTTTTTAAACTAGAGAACCTGGTTGTTAAACATTTAACAGCACACTCTTGCATTGCTCTGTAAACATTGCTTGAGCAGGAGTGCATTAGTACAGGGAATGATGTCACCACTGTAGGTCTGATGACTAAAGGATAATGATAATAATAACTGGCATATGTGTATCACTCTAGTGTTTAATCCATTATCTCATTTGAACCTTACAACATCCCTGAATTCCTCATTGTTTCCCCAGAATCTAGTACAATATGAGTAGGTTACTAATAAATGCTTGTTGGATTTCTTTGGGTTGGAGGATTCCAAGAAGTTTTTAGATTTTGAAGTGGATACCAGCAAGGGTTGTCAACTACTCGATTTTGGGATAACTAAGGGGAAACAGTGCCTAAGTACAGACCAAAGGCTGTAAATCATTAATTACTGCAAATGATCCCTTTAAGAAGCCCTAGGTAATGTGGTCTAAAACAGGCACTACTTCAGAATGAAAAGAGAATGTCATTTTTCTTTTTAATAAAACATATTTTCTGACACTTTAATGAAAAAAGAAATAAAAATTCAAAAGGGGTATAGCAGAGAGTTTTCAATTTTTTGAAGTAAATTATTTTAAATTGCTTTGGTAGTATGTTATTTTAAGCCTTATCATGTTTGACTACACAACCCTGGGTAAACACACACACACACAGAAAGAGATTTCGATTGTATAATACATAATGCATATTTACATTACTCAATTCAGATTATGGGTCAGTGCCTTCTTACTAATAAAAAAATAAATACTGAGTAGTTGAGAATAGGTGAAAAGACATTTTATAACAATGCCAAGAGAGTATGTGTTTGACCTTACTGAAATATTTTTTGTCCTTTTTGCTTCATGTTTCACTTTAGGCTCTGGGTCAAAATAGACACTGTACTAGTCAATGTGCCACTTTCAACAGGTTTACCAATAGACATCAATCATTTGCTACACAGTGCACATCAGTTGCTATGTACGTATATTGGGGGGAGAGGGGCTTGGTACCTCTCCAGCATCAGTATTCTCAGTAATTGGCTGATGGCAGTATCCCAACCTTGGATTTCCTGGCTCTCTCACTATACCCAACTTACTTATTGAACATATCAAACAGGTGCTAAACTAGGCCTGTTCTCAGATCTAAGTTTCTGCAGCTAACTCATAACCCTTCGATTTCTGCCTTCTTATTGGGTATAAAAATAATAAATATTAAAATATATTAAAATATCAAATAAAAATATATATTAAATAAATAATTATTTGCCTTTAGCTATGGGAGGAGATACTATTCCTCTAACCACATGAATCTCCAGCTCTAAAAACTTCAGTGACTTCTTCCTGCCTCTAGAATAAATTATAAACTTCTTCATTTAGTTTTAAAAGCTCAACACAACCTAGACCCAACTTATCTCTCCAGTCTCAACCTGCATTACTCCCTCTCCATTTTTAAACCCAGAAAAACTGGCCTGTCTGTTTCTTAGGGCAATATTTCATCTCTATCTTCATGCCTTTGCATGGACCATTCGTCATATCTAGAAATTTCCACCTACCATAATACCTCTCTTGCTTTAAGATGAAGTTCAAGCTCTATCTTCTATATGAAATCTTTCCTTATCCCACAAGGTACTAATGCCTTCCCTCCCAAATTATCTTATATTTGACTAGTTTGTAAGAATTTGTATTTATGATACATATATTATGATGAATAATTATTGTCTGGTCAACTAGGATTTAAATTCCTCATCAGAAGAGACTTTTCTATTCTTTGTATTTATGTCCAATAGCCCTGGTTGATGATGAACACATATATACCAACCCACATTTAACACATATGCCATAGGTGACCGTTATGAGTGAAATTCAACAAAGGTAAACTGAGGCACATATTATCTGAGCAAGTTATTTATAATAGGGCACAGACCTGATAATAAAATGGGTCTAATGACTGCCTCAGTGAGCCAAAAGACTCCAATAATCAGAAGACAACCCCTCTTTTATAATGTTGGGGCAATACAGAACTAAGAACAGGATTCCCTAGGTGGGGAAAGAATAGAACTGGTTATAGTGTTGGCAGCTCATGGGGGTGAGGACAACAATGATTATTTGGAAACTGGTAATGAGAGACTAACAACAACCCTCTTGTAACTAAAAAATGTTCATTGTTTGAGTCCACCTGCAAGGTTAGAAATAGTGAAATAGTGATAGCTAGAGATAGAGATAGAGATATCTTAGGATAGCAAAGCAGACATCCTTGAAGGCTAGCTCAGTGGTGTAAAGATACTAGACCAGAGTCCCTGGTGTCCACCCACATCCTCCAAGGATAGCAGATTTCCTTGAAGCAAGAAGAGAAGAGTGATTAGAAATAGAAATGGATTTCTCAACCTAACTGAAGACAAGCCAGATAAATTTCTCAGAGACAAAGAACCATGCCATAGGCAGTTACAGGACAAAATCAATTAATTATAAATAGGATCAATAAAAATTATGCAGAATAAATTTAATCTCTTTACCAACCTTAAAGCACCACAGAAAGACAAACAGGTATGCAATTATACAGATCAGAGTTGGTAGGTCCTCAAAAGTTACCTAACCTGACCTGAATCTAAACAAGATACTTCTCTATAACATGCCCAACAAGTGACCACCTAACCTTTCTAACTAAACTTCTAGTGACTCAGCATTTAAGATAGCTAGTTCCACTTATTATTAAGATAGCCAGTTCTAATGCGAAGAAATTTCTTTCTTATATGAAACCCAAATCTGCCATTTTGCAATTCGTATCCATTCTTCTTGGTTACAACCTCTAGGGCCAATAAGGACTAGTCTAATTTCTCTTCCATGTAAGTGCCCTTCAAATACAAAAAGATTTATTCCACATGTCCCCCATCAATCTTCTAATCTCAAGGCTAAAAAGTCCTACTTCCTTCAATCGAGCCTCATGTAGCATAAACTCAAGTCCATTTATTAACTTAGTTTCTTCCTCTGGATTTTCTCCAGTTTATTAACGTCCTTCATAAAACATGGCAATCAGCCTAAACACAATTCTCCCTATGTGTTCTGGCTAAGGCAAGAGTATATAGCAAGACTGCCTTGTCCTGAACTTCATTCCTCTCCTAACAAAACCTAAGTTTGCATTAGTTTTCCTGGCTGCCTTGCTTCACTGTCAACTTAGATTGAGCTTGCAGTCTACTGAAATCTCAAGATTAATATTTTTTGAGGTTAATTTTTCTTAATATTAATAAAGATATTAATATTTTTTAAAATCATAACCTTTGCTCAGTAGTTAAAAGTCTGACTAGAAAAGCAAGGCAAGAGTGAATGATGAAAATGTAAGAACTGTTCCTAAAGAATAACTGAACATTGGCAGAGAATAAAGTAAATACTTTACAAGAAAACATGAAAAAATTCAGCTATGGAAGAGAAGGAAAGAAAATCACCAAAAGACCTCCAGTTGCTTCATACCTTATACCAGGGAAAAAATCCTATGGTTTTGTGCATTGTTTTTGTTTGTTTGATTTTTAAAGGAATCTGGTGCTTCTTTGGGTGGAAGCAGAAAATAAGAAATCTGAAAGCATTCCCTCCCTTAGTAAAGATAAGTAAAGGAGATGGAAGACTGGGGATACATCTGGTGGTATTTTTTAAATTCATCAACCCATTTCACAGTTTCTGTTTTATGATGCTGCCTTTATATTGCATTGTGTTACCCCCCTCCAAATAACCTTTAAACATTCCTTGCAGTTCTTAAAATCCCAAATATTTCACTAAACTCTTGAGCATACATTTTACCCACTCTTTCCTTTTAGTTTCCTGCTCTTCATCTCCTTCCCCCCCATTGGATTTAAGGAAATTATTATTAAATTCCTAGAGGGCAGATACTGTCTCTTTTTTGTATTTGCATCTCCATCACTTAGCACAATGCCTGGCCTGAAGCAGATGGTTAATAAATGTTTAGTAACTGATTGACTGGAATTACTTTGTATATTCTTTGTATATTTGCTTATCTGAATGCAATAGAATGTAAACTCCTCAAGGGTATAGGCTGTTTTAGGTTTGTGTGATGGGGTTTTCTGTCTTTGTTTTTGTTTATTTTTCTTTTGTCTTTCTATCCCTAGCATCTATTCCAGTCTCCAGCACATAAAACTGCTTATTGTATTTATTGAATTGAATCTAGAAGAGTCTGTGCAGTATACACATATTGTTCCCTTTATCTCCCCCTGAATTCTTATGACTTCCTATCTATACAAATCATCACTTATTATAAACTACCCTGCGTTTTAGCTATTTGTATACATGCATGTTATTTTATCTATTTTTACATACATATTCTATCTCCCCAACCAGATTTTGAGATCCTTGAGAGCAGGGACCATCTAGATTACTTTTGGGGATCCTTTCCACCTCATTTAACACTGTACTTTCTTTATTGCACTATGCATGTACTTTTTTATCTTTATGATTTCCCTCCTCTGTACACACTTTTTTCCTACCTAAATACTCTCTCTGCCATCTTATCCCTCAAAACTCAGTTCAAGTCCTGCTCCTGCATGACACAATTTTATTCAGTGGAAGAATAGGATTTATAGTCAGAGGCCCTAGATTTGGTTCCATCATCTTTCAAATGAGGATAATAAAATATCTAATTCCTGCTTCCTGGGATTATTCTAAGGATAAAATATGAAAATCTTTGTAATGGGTTTTTAAACTGTCAGCTATCGTTATACTACTGAGTCATTCCTGACTCTTCTGGTCCATATTAATCCTTTAAATTCTCAGAAACTGCTGTGGGGTTTGTTTTTTGTGTCACATAATCAAAAACTTAATTATAGAATCATGGAACAATTAAAATTTTGAATTAGAATAAAGTTTAATGGTTTTCAAAGTCCTCTCCCAGCTAAGTCAATCATACAGCCCATAAGAAATAGAAGGAGTATTAGAACTTAAATCTTCTAACTCCTAAGCAAGATTGTGTTGATAAATGTTTAACAATTAGCTTTCTAGGGGAAAAAAAAAGCTTATGTACGACACATTTTTAAGTTTACTCTGCATCAACATCTTTTCTATCATTCTTTACAATCTAAACAATCATTAAAACAATTAATCAAGTCCTTATTTGTAGGGTTGCACAATTTCTAATGTAGAGATGCTCACAATGAAAATTTAACAATCAGCTTTCCTGAGGCTCCAGCCTACTCCTGTATGTGCTTACTACTATAATAGTTGTAGGTTTCTCCATTTTATTCCTTTGTCGTTTTTTTGTTGTTGTTCTCTGTTTCATGTGTGAATGAATAAATGAAAAATTAATGATTATTCCTCTCAGAGCTAAAGCTAGAAAGGAGTTGGGGAGAGAAGATTGATGGCTTGGCATGTGTTAGTCTTATCATCCCAAAGAATACATATGCTCCTTATTTTCAGGAACCATATCTTGGATTTCTTCTGAAACTCACCCACATAGTGATAGCAAAGGACAGTATGCAATAAATGTACTTTGAATTGAATTAGACCCTGATCCACCTCACATTTCTATGGGCCAAAAAAGAAAGACAAAGGCTAAAACTTGGGTCTTTCCTTCCTAAACTCTGAAAGACTACAGAAATGCAAGTTATTCATATTAATAGCTGATTTCCTTATATCTACCCTGTAGAGAAGGTAGGATATAGAATTTTACTCCCATTTTATAGGTAAGGAAACAGACCCAGAAAGACGAAGTGACATACCTATAGGCATGCAGCTAGCAAGTGTCAAAGCCAGGATTTAGACTAAGGTTTATCTCAAACTCCAAGTCCAGCACTTATTCTATTATATCCCTTAGTGGTCCTCCTAAGTACCAGAAGGTATGCTGTCATGGTAACACTTGGAGAAAAGAAGTGCTGGACTAGGCAGGAAATGTAGAGGTATTTCAAATTCTGAATATTCTAACAAATTACAGGTGGTAAGAACCCAGCCCATAGTTACCAGTAAATATTTAGTTGTAATAACTTTTCCAAATGACTAAGAAAATTCAAAGAAATGAGAAAAAGATAGAGAAATGCAATGATGCAGATGGTGGGCTATAAATGTGTCTTTTTTTTTTTTTTTTGGTCATTTTGCTCAAAAAATTTCCTTCTTAACTCTGAGATTCACTTCAGTGGTCATTAGCCCTAAGCCAAAACAGGGATGTGTTCAGGGAAGTCAGAGAGGTCAATTTCAATTTCACTGTGTTGCTTTCTCCATTCCAACTGGCAACTCCCTAATTAAGAAAGAATTCAGAGTTGAGAAGTGAATGGTTGGCTGTGGGATGGCGGGGACCATTGTGTACTGAAATTTTATTGGGGAAAATGAATGAGGCCTCCCAGTCCTCTTCAAAAAAATTGCAAACTGACAGGAGAAATCCCCAGGCTACAGGGGTGGGGTGAGCAGAGAGGAGCCAAGGACTAAACATGAGTGGGTACTGCTCTAGAAATTGCTTCTCACTTACCAAAGAAAGGCAACCACAGTTTTTGTTCCATGTGCTCATCACCAGAGGTCTGAGCAAGAAAATGGTCCAAAATACAACAGAGATCATTTCCTCCCAATCACAAATACCAGTTCTCAATCTCTCTCTCTCTCTCTCTCTCTCTCTCTCTCTCTCTCTCTCTCTCTCTCTCTCTCTCTCTCTCTCTCTCTCTTTCTCTCCCTCCCTGTGTCTTCCTTTGTCTTGTCTTTGAGACTTAAAGAGTAAAGGGTATCACATGAAATGAATATCAAAAAGCAAGGCTCATGCCACAGTGGAGACTCACCTAAGGTTTTCTTTCAGTTTATAGTGCCCTGCAATACATGCACAGCTCAAATGGGCTAGAAACCAAGAAAGTCTCCAAGCAGCAGGAGGAATGCATTATCCCTAAACATCTTCTTTAGCCCCAGAACATGCTCTTGCATTTCAGCTCAGACTCTCCACCCAGCAAACCAATCTGTACTCTTTCTGGGTGGCTCAAAGAATAGTACATTTCTGTGGAAACTCCCATTTATTTCATTTACTGCCATTTATAATATTTTCCACTATTTGTAGATAATGAATTCATCCATTTATTTTGCCAAGATTATGCAGCCCACTGTAGGAGCCAAAATGCACCAGAATCCTTCTAAAATGTGTTAACCTTCATTTTCCATTATTGCTTTAGTAGTTTCTTTGGAACAGACCCAAAATCAATCATATTAACAATGCTGAGCAATAAACTCAACTGTAACACTTGTTCCAAATGAAGAATGGGGGGAGGGGGAGGGGAGGTCACAGAATAAATAAATAAATAAATAATAAAAACAAGCAAACGTCTGACCACCTTTCATGTGCCAGTGTTTAAAGTGTGCAGGTTAATTAGAGCCATGCCCTGAGAAAGAGTCACCTGCAGTGGACCATTTCTCTCCCCAGACTGGTCTAATAGCATTCTTCTCAAAAATGTAGGCAGTTACCAATTTATCTGATTTTCAGTTGACAGTGCTGTGGCTATGACTTTTGTTAAACAAACCACATTCCAGCAAATGCCCAGCCTGGAGACCTACAATATTTAAATAGTGGAGCAGTACAACTCTGTTGGGGACAGAGGATAAGGCCAGAGAAGAGGCTTCATTGCTCATTCTTTAAAGAAACCTTCCATCTTCTTCTGGCCAGGAAGAGCTGGGCTTATGCTTCATTCAAGCTAGAGAGTTGGACATCTAGGGATACTCCCCTAGAAAGAGTTTGCTTTCTGCCAAGTAACATCCTCCCTGCAAATTGTGATGAATAAAGTCACAACAACAGCACTCTAGTTTTTACACCTTTTGGTCCGCCAACAAAACTGGAGCAATAAATATGCCAACAGCTCATTCTTTTCTCTCAAGCTCTGTCGCTGTTTGCTTTGGCAGCTTCCACTGCCACGGAGCCTAGAGAGAAAAGGGACATTCTGGACCAGGAACAAAAAGTGGCAGCCAACTAACATTCAGCATCAAATTCTCACTGATAGAATGCAACTGCACCAAGACCTTGAATACCACACTCATCTCTCTACTATCACTTATAGCCCCAAACTCAAGAGATAGAGAGTTTAACCTAATGGGTGAGCGGAATGGATAAGGTCAGGGGATGAACAGGCAAGGACAAGTAGAAATGAATGTCTCATTACTATAAAAAAAGGTGACCTTATCAACAATCCTATATATTGGGGGAGAAATGGTTACCAAGCTTTTGCTCATAGATAAATTCTCCAAGATTCCCTAGGAATTCTTAATCAATTGGTTCGTATGCCTTTAATAAAAAAATAATCATTTTCCCATATGATTTCCTCTAACCCCTTAGAACCTCTCATCTGAGTAATATCTTCTGCCTTTCAAAATGTAGCTATTTAATTTTCACTCCATCTGTCATATTTATACTTGCCTCCAACAAACCATGTCCCATGTGTGAGATGACAGCTAGACTAGTTCTGAGTTGAACATTCCAGAAGGCCATAGGAGACCAAAGCCCAGTAGTGAACAGACATAAAAAGGCAGATCTAAGACTTAAGACCCAGGAAATATGGGCACAAAGAGAATTTTCACAATGACCTATGTGGTATGTACTATTGTCTTTCTGCCTAAGGTTGTTACCAATTATGTGTTGAGGAAATATCAGCATGTATCTCCAATTAAGAAGGTAGAAGAATGTGAAAAGTGTCTCCTATGTTTTAGCTTACTAGAGTGGATCAAGTCTTGCTAAACAAGATGGAAGAAAGAATCTAGGAAAAATAGAACAAAAAAAATTAAGAATTCCAAGGGGAAATAAAATCAGTGTCAGGAGGTTAGTAGATGGGAAAATGTGTTGGGGATGGGAACAGAAATGCCATGCTAATTCTAACCAAAGTATAAGATTTTTTTTCATAGAAAGAAAACTGAAATGCCCTATAGAAGAAACATTTCATCCTCTACAGCACAATGACTTCACAGGTACCACTACAGGATCTCATTGGATCCTGACTGCAAGGATCCCCTAATTTAGTATAGACTTCCTGAGAAAATACAAAAGTATTCAACAAGTATTTTCAAGGATGAAGTTCTCACTGGCCTTGTAACAGTCATTCATTTCAACCATCTGGCATATTCTGTGCCTAATGCAGTTTAAAACACAGCCTAATGCACTAGACCATTCCCAAGGGCACGTACAACACGGGGAAAGAATCAAACAGGAAGAGCCACCCAAGAAAGTAGACTCCCCAGAGATTCTCTGATTTGCCAAGATAAGGTCTTTCCTGGTTTTCTTGCCTTCTCTTCAGTCAATATATTCATCTCTATCATCACAGTATAAGAGCAAATGTATGTAATCAACTCCAAATCCTGGACCATAGCTGCTAAAAACAAACAAGCAAAAAAACTACTTACAAGCTTCCTCAATGGTTGCAGAAAGGTTTGTACTCTCATTATGGCTATTGGCAGCAGCTGCTATACTTCTGCTATCACAGTTCAATTGTCCTGCCTCTGTGATTGTGGTAACATACCAACGTGTTAAAGGAATCTTTTTATCACAAGAGAAAATGATGCTTAGTGGTGATGGTGAGTATATGGTGAGGAACACAAAGGTAACAAGACTCATCTCTGATAGGGCTACAGAATACAGGTAAAACTCCTTTGCTAAGCATTCAAAGCCCCTCACAAATTGATACCACGTGATCTTTCCAGCATTATCTCATATCAATCCAATCCATGCATTCATTACTCCTGTCATGTGGACTACTTCTCATCCCTAGAGTAATCTTTGTATATTTGTGCTTCCTTTGCTTTGGTGATGCAATTCTCTAAAAGTATAATAACCCTTCTCTCCCCTATTTTCAATGAATATCCTCTTATCCTTTAAAGAAAACTAAACTTAAATATCATTTCTCCTTAAAGATTTCTCTTATTCTACAGGTGGATCAAACTTTCTCCCTCAGATTTGACATTCTGTTTGTTCTGCACTTTTCAAATCATATATGTGACATTGTGAATTAAATTTGTGTTTGTGTTTTATCACCCATCAAGAAAACAAGTTCCATAAGAGTAAGAACCACATCTAGTATAAACTTTATATTCATGCAGTATAGAGCTATACACTGGATTGAAGCTTAATAAACATTCATTGAATAGATGAATGGCTATTTGGGAAGTCTTTCTGGAGTGTCTATCTGAGATATAATAGGAAGGATGCTTTGATTTGAATCCATTAAATAATGCCAATAAATGATCCATTGAGAAAACACCTGGGATGTATTTCAAGTGACTTTGAAGTCATTTAAGGACTTAAGGGCATAGGTAATTTTTTCAACAGATCTCACTATTGAAGGCCATGGCATGGGAGTAGGAGAAAGGGGAAAGGAAGTTAATTGTAAGAAAAGAAATGGTTAGAATGTTGCAACAAAAAAAGGGCTTTGGTTTTCTAGACTATGGCTTTCTTTTTTCATTTTATTTTCTACTGATTTTTTTATTTTTATATTAACATTTTTTTCAACAAGAAATGGGAAAAGTGGCAAGGGGAAGAGGAGCAGAGAAATTAAGCAATGTATAAAACAAGTCTGGCATTATATGCAATAGTCCAATGATCAAAGAAAGGAGAAAAGTGTTTTTGTATATTCTCCTCTTGGTTAAACTTGTTCATCAAAATTACATAGTTTTTATGCTATTTTTATCATTCTTTCTATTTGCATTGTTGCAGTTATATATATTGTTTTCCTTGGTCTGTTTACTTCACTTTCCATCAATTCATATGTCTTCCTATGCTTCTTTGTATTCTTTATGTTAAACTTTTATGGGTCATTTTTTTTACAATGCAGTAATAGCAACATTCCTGATCTACAGTTTATGTAGTCATTCCCCAATTGATGGGCATAAATTTTGTTTCTAGTTCTTTGCTACTATACCATGTGTTTCTATGATTATTTTGTTGTATATACGACTTTTCATTTTATCTTTGACCTCCTTGAAATAATATGCCACCAATGGAATTTGAAGGAAATGGTGTGGACATTCTAGTCACTTTCTTTGAATAATTGCAAATTATTTTCCAGATTTGTTGGTATAATTCACAGGACACTGACAGCATATGACTCTATCTGTCTTTCCACAAATCTCTCCAGTATTAACTATTCACATTTTTGTCAACTTTACCAATTTGTTAGGTGTGAGATGAAACCTTTGAGTTCTTTTGGCATAGATTTCTCTTACCTTTACTTATTTGGAGTAATATTTTATAGCTTCCAAATGTCATTTTGAGAATTATTTGTTCGCATCCTTTAACTCAGGGGTTGGCAATGTATGGCTCTCGAGCCATATCTGGCTCTTTTGAGGGCCAGATATGGCTCTTTCTGCAGGAGCCATAAAGTCAATTTTTTTCAGACGCTATTACAGGAGTGTGCACTGTACGGCTCTCACAAAATTACATTTTAAAAAATGTGGCATTTATGGCTCTCACGGCCAAAAAGGTTGCTGACCCCTGCTTTAACTTCTCAAATGGGGACTGACTTTTGATTATATATTTGTATAAATTACCTATAGGTCTTAGATAATCCTAGAGATATGTGATCAAAATATTTTTCTTCACTTAATTTCTTGCGAGGTTTTTAGTTCAAAAGATTTTTAATTTCATTAATCAAATGATCATTTTATCTTTTGTGACTATCTCATTCTTTGGTTTAGAATTCTTGCTGGGGCCATAACTGTGAAAGACACCTGGTCTGGCATGATTTGTAAATTTCAGATCACCTACTTTTAGTTTATTCTGGCTTATGTTGTGAAATGTCTATTCCACACCTTTTCTTACTCAACATTTGATAAAAATATAAAATATTTTTAGCATCATGACAACTTCAGGTTAGATGATTAATTTCTACAAATAAAGCTACAATATCAATATTAAAAATGAGTATCTTTTTAACAATTCATAAATATACAGAACAATGCAACAATATATAAGCAATAGAGATATCTACATTAGCTAAAAAAATGCTTTTCAGGTAAAGAAATTGTACCCTGCTGTTGAAATAGCATTTAAAATTCATGTTTACATATATGTATAATTCGTTCCCTATACTGTATCCCCTCCCCATATGATTATTATATCCCTGATCCACCTAATTGCATCATTCCCCATTAATTTTTCTCATGAATTTATAGTATCTATGCCCAATTTTTAAGCTGGATAACTCAGACTCATTGCTCCAGTCCTACCCTCTAAAAGTCTCTACAAACAGCATACATGTTGATGCATACTCTAGAGGTACCTCTCATAGGCCAGCTCCTGAGACATGATATGATATTTTGATCTTTTGCCAACTCTAGTCATTTTCAATATAAAATATCAATTCTGAAAAGGAAAAGTCATAATAACTGTGAATACAGGGTTTTTGTGCTCTAAAATTATAAAGTCAAAGTTCCTCTCCTAATCCAGGGACAGTTAGGTTTGCCCAAATCTCCTATTTCTAATATTCCCAAAGCTTTTACTAATCTGATTAAAATGGCATAATGGCATTAGGTGATAGTTGTCATAGCACAGGAAAAGAAGAAAAGTTTCAATCGGTGCCCCACACAGGGAGTGGTACTTGTCCCTAGAGTCAAAACCTCCTTCCTCATTCAAAGGGTTCAACCTGGTTTTAAGAATAAAACTCCTGTCCTGAAAACTGGGTAAAATATTCTTCCCACTTAAAAAAAATACATTTTTTTACAAGTTTGAGGCTATTATGGAGCAAGATGTGTGGACTATAGCTTTTCAAAATCAGAACGATGGGATTCTAGAAAGGAAAGGAAGGCATCTCATGAAAATCACAAACTAGGAAGAATATGTTCGACAAGGAACATGTTAATCTAATCAAAAGTTCTTTAAACTGAAATACAAATACATAATAGAGAGAAGAAAAAAAATAAACCATAGAACTTCAGAATTAGAAGGAAGAAAGCACAGAGTCTACACATACTTCATTATCTCCTCCATGATATCAAACAAATGGTGGTCCAATTTTCTCTTAAAGACCTCCAATGAGAAGGAACTCACTATCTCTTCATATGGGTCTTGTACAGATCTAATTGTTAGGAAGTTTTTCCTTTTTTGTTCAATCCTTTCAGTTGTGTCCAATGCTTCGCTACCATATTTGGGGTTTTCTTGGCAAAGATACTGAAGTGGTTTGACATTTCCTTCTCCAGATCATTTTACAGAAGTGGAAAGTGAGGCAGAATTAAGTAACTTGCCCAGGATCACACAGCTAGAAAGTCTGAGGGCAGATCTGAACTCAAGAAGCTGAGACTTCCTGACTTTAGGCCAGGCGCTGCACCATCTAGTTGCTCAAGTTGTTTTTCTTTACTTGGACACAAAATCTAGCTCTCTGCAACTTTAACTAATTACTCTTAAGTTTCGCTCTGGGGCCATCCAGAACAAAATGAATCACTCATACTTCAGAAAGAATGCTGCACTTGGAATCAAGATTTCCTGTGTTCAAATCCTGTCTCAGGTAGTAGTTGTATTAAATGTGTTTTACTTAACCTCTCTCAGGCTCAGTTTCCCCATCTTTAAAATGGGGATAATAACAGAACCTAAATCATAGGGATAGAATAAGTATCAATCAATTAATATACATTTATTAAGCACCTACTATGTGCCAGGAATTGGATCAAACAAGCAAACTATATAAAGTACTTTGTGACTTCAAAAGAGCTATATAAAGGCTAACTATTATTCCAATTGACAATCTTTCTGATTCTTAAAGAAAGCTATTATATCCTCCCTAAGTTCCCTCCAGGACAAATATCCCCTTTTGTCTCAAATGACATTCATATGACATGATCTTAAGACTTTTCACTATACTCTGACTCCTTTCCAGCTTATCAAAATTTTTACTAAAATGTGGCTTTCAAAACTGAACCCAAGAATTCAAGTATATTCTGACCAGGATGCATATAGCAGGTTTATTATTTCCCTACTTCTACATATGAGATCCCCCTTTATGGAGCCTTAGATTGTATTGATTTTTTTTATCCTAGCATTATGCATTGCTGATTCATTTTGAGTTTACTCTAATCTACCTCTACCTCCCCTTCTTTTGTACTTGTGGAGTTGATTTCTTAAACATAATTGTAAGACTACATCTATCCCACTTAAATGTCATCTTTCTAGATTCAGCCCACCATTTTGCCCTTTGGAGACCTTATGAATCTTGACACAGTAATCTAGAGAATCAGTTACTCCTCCCAGCTTTGTGTCTACTGAGGAAGGGTAAGATCATGGGTAGACAATAGAACTTTGAGTCCAGAAGTCAAGACTTCAAATAGAATTTTTTATAGTAACTGGGACATGGCAGAAAATGTAGCAGTATGAGTAGGAATATACCCATGCCCCAACTAAAAGAACGGGCCCAAAGATTAAGAAACAACAACCACAGAGAACTCACAGCCAGTGAGTAGAGCAGGTTATCCCTTTGATATGAATATGACAACATCTTGCTCAGATGTACTTAATCCTATTTCTCTGTACCTTGCCTGCTTCTGTTCCCATTTTCCTTCCCCAACCAATAATAATTGCAACTGCCTGATGACTTAACCCTTTTTTCTGGCACGATTAAAGTTCTTGGAACCTCGACCGGCTTTCTGAAATTACTCCTCTTCACTCCAATAAAATATAAAAGATAAATATAAATCCCTACATTCGGGTTCAAAAATATAAATTGCATAAATACAAGCAGAAGGAAAATTGACTGGATTGCAATTCATTTGGAAAAGACCATGTAGATTTGGTATATCACCCACTAAAAATCAATCAACTATGTGATGAAACTATTTTAAAAAGCTAAAGAAATGTTAGTCTGCCTTAGAAGTATAGAGGGTAGCAAAGAGCACTGGGCTTGGAATAAGAAAGACTCGTCTTCATGAGTTCAAATACAGCCTCAGACTCTTATTTGCTGTGTGACCCTGAGCAAGTCACTTAATCCTATTTGCCTCAGTTTCCTCATCTGTAAAATAAGCTGGGGAAGGAAATGACAAACCACTCCAGAATCTTTGCAAAGAAACTTGCTCCCCCACCAAAAAAATAAAACCATGAAGTTACTGAAATGACTAAGCACCAATAAGTAGAAATATAGACCATTGATCAAAGGAAATAAGTTTTATTCATACGTCCTGATGATTAGACCCCACTGCAATCTCAAATTCAGTTCTGGACTCACATTTTAAGATGATAATAACAAAACAGGATCTTGAACTGAGAAGTATTGAGGACAATTAAATGCCTAGAAACAAAATGACATGAGGCATGATTAAAGCTTAGCTTTGAGAAAAGACTTATTGATGGAAATGAGAGTTATCTTCAAATGCAACACATTTTCATCCACATTGCTACAGAGGGCAGAACAGGAACTATTGAGTAGGGAAGCTTCTGTTTAGCTCGAGATGGTTATGAACTCAGAAATTATTAGGGATTTTCACTAATTAATAAGCTGCCTTGAATAGTAAGTAGTGAATTCTCCATCAATGGAGTTCTATGCACAGAGAATGGATGACCATCTGATGGGGACATTTTAGAAGTATTTCTAACACATAATGAGGATTAGTACAAATTGGAGTACTTAGAAGTAATCAACATTCTAATGTCACAAAAAAAATGAAATACTTTGAATGAGAACTCTAACTGTCAGAAGCTAGGGCATTATGGGGCCAAAAAGAAAAGAAGCAGCAATACACCGTAGGCTTCAGGAGCAGGAATTGCCATGTGAGTTCCAGGGTATAACCTCAGGATGGTTTTGGAGTAGTAAAGGAAGGAGAGTAGAAAGAATGCTACTATGGGTGCCAGGAAAATGTTCTGGTTTTATTAAGAGACAAAGAAGAATGTGGGAGAGTGAGTCAAGTGTATATGGGAGAGAATATTGGAGCAATGACCTATGAAAGGTGAAAGTAGTACTAATAATATGTCAAGGACAAAGAGTGGCAAGTATTTCAGCATCTGCCACAATATCTTTGATTCATATAAGGTATCCACTGTGGAAGTCCAAGTGTTGGAGATGCAGGCATAAGCACTAATATTTGCAATATGCTTGGAGGAAATTCAAAGCAAAGCTTCATTATTAATCACCTATACTTTAACAGATCCCTGATTTCATCAGTGGAGATATACCATTCATCAGAATAGTTATCAACTCATTGATTTCTTCTCCTCCTAAATTCTTTCATGGATCCTGCAAACATTCTACTTAATAAGAAGACACAATTAGAAAGCCCTACGGCCCATTGAAGGAGCTTCCATAGATAATCATGGCTAGGCACTAAGCAAAAGACAGAGAACTCACTGATTACTGATTCTAGAGTATAAGGCAGAGGGTTAGTAATAAAGAAAAAGGCAAGAGCCTAATTGCTAGCTTATGGTTGCTGTTCAATTGTTTTTCAGACTTGTCCACCTCTTTATGATCCCATTTGGAGTTTTCTTGGCAAAGATACGATAGTGATTTGCCATTTCCCTCTCCAGTTCATTTTACAAATGAGGAAACTGAGGCAGATAGGGTGAAATGACTTGCCCAGGTTCACATAGCTAATATGTGTTTAAGAACAGATTAGAATTCAGGAAGATGAATCTTCCTGACTCTAGACCCACCTGCTGTACCACTTAGCTGCCCCTAATTACTAGACCCAGGATACAAAGGCAGAAAAGTACCCGAACTGCCTGAGTTATGCATGTATGCATTATACATGTATGATTCCTTATCTTTCCCCTGTGTAAAGACTGAACTGGTCCTAGATTTAGATTTTTTTATAAGACTTGGTGTAAAATAATAAGAAGAACAACAACATTTGTATAATACTTTAAGGTTTGCAATGTGATTTACAAAGAATTCATTTTATTCTCACAAAAACCATAAGAGATAAGTATTCATATGATCTCTATTTTATAGATGTAGAAATTAAGGCAGACAGGGTTTCACTGACTTGGCCAGGGATGTACAAATAGTCCGTAATGAGGAAGGATGAAAGAGGTAGCATTTGTGTGAGGAATAAATCAATTCAATAAATTCAATTCAATAAACAGTTAATGAAGGGCCTACTGTCTGCTAGGCAGTAAACAGGATACAGCCATGACCACAGCACTATTTTCTGTATTAATAAAAGTCTTTGTGAGATGTATCATTTTCTTCAGACAGATGAATGGATTCTGGGATAATTAATTTGTCTTAGTGTTAACAACTAATATCGATAAGGCCTTTTAGAGGCTTTGGGAACCTAAAGTACTTTCCAAAAGCACTTTCCCCACAGCCACTCTGTAAGCTAGGTATTATAGGAATTATTATCCTCATTTTATATACAGAGGCATTCTGGAGCCAGCTCCAACCGACTATTGTTAAATTTTCAGTGTGCGCATTTAGATTTTAGAAATCAATAAATATTGCCAATCAGTTCTTGATTTATTGTTTTTGTTGATTGTCTAGAGTTGAGAAGGTAATGGAGAAAAATATTAATGATGTAGAATATCACTGAATTTAACTCATGGTCTAGAACTGATGCTGTAGTTCTATTTGGGGAATGATTTCTCTAAAATCTTGAGAATCAGGGAGATGTTAAATGAGTTATAGGAAGAAATAGTAAAATAATATTAGTGGGAGGCCTTAATTTACCCATCTTGGACTTAAATGAATCTTTTTTTTTGGTAATATTTTCCCCAATTACACATGAAAACAATTAACAATCTTTTGTTTGTTTGTTTTAAGTTCCAAACTCTCTCCCGCCTTCTCACTCTCTACCCCTCACTTTAATCATCCCTCCCACCTCCTTGATACAGTAAGCAATCTGATATAGGTTTTACATGTGCAATCATATAAAACATTTTTCCATAATAACCATTTTGTGGAAGAGATCTCAAACAAACAAACAAAAAAGTAGAAAGAAAGTAAAATGCAGTATATTTTAGTTTTCATTCAAATTCCATCAGTGGGCAGAAGGCAGTTTTCATCATCTGGGATTGTCTTACATCACTACATTGTTAAGAATAAGGAGATCATATACAATTGTTCACCAAAAAAATATTTTTGTCACTGTGTACAATGTTTTTCTGGTTCTGCTCACTTCACTCGGCTCTCAGTTCATGTAATTCTTTCTAGATTTTTCTGAAATCATCATGCTTGTCATTTTTTATAGCCAAGTAGTATTCCATCATAGTCATATACCACAACTTGTTTGGCCATTCCCTAATTGGTGGACAACCCTTCAATTTCCAAATCTTTGCTACCACAAAAAAAGAGCTTTAATAAATATTTTTTTTATTTACAAATAGGTCCTACTCCATTTCTTATTATCTCTTTGGGATAAAGACCTAATAATAGTATTGGTAGGTTTAAGGGTAAACCTAGATAAATATAACCATAAAATATATAAGAAAGAAGTAAAGGAGATGAATGGAATTTTAGAAAAGTTATATATGATAGATTTCTGGAGAGTATTGCATTTGAATAGAAGAGAATATATGTATTTCTCAACTGTACAGGGTACCATCATAAAAGTTGACCATGTATTATGGAGTAAAAAATTCACAAACAAATGGATAAAAGCAAAAATAGTAAGTGTATCTTTTTCTCGCCGTAATGCAACAAAAATTATTTTCAGTAAGGGCCTTTGAATTTTAGATTAAAAATTAATTGAAAATTAACTTACTTAATCCTAAAGAATGAATAGGTCAAAGGAAAAATCTTTGAAACAATTAATAATTTCATTAAAGATAATGAAAGCAATTAAATAACACTCCAAAATTTGTGAAAAGTAATCAAATCAGTACTTAGGGGAAGATTTATACCTCTAAATTTACGTGAACAAAAAAGAGAAAGAGCAGATCAATAAATTGATCATGCAACTAAAAGAAAGGTAGAAAAGCAATAATTTTTAAAGAACTCAAACAAACAAACCAAAATAGAAATTATAAAAATCAAAGGGGATATTGACAAAATTGAATTTTTTTAAATTGAATTATTAAAACTAGAAGCTCTTTAAAAATAAAACAAAACAGAAACAATTCACTACTTTAATCTCATAAAAGAAAGAAGAAAACCAAAATCATTAGTGTTAAAAATGAAAAAGATGAAGTCACACTCAAAGAAGAAATAAAAGCAATGATTAAGAGCTATTTTGCCCATCTATATGCCAATAAAACTGACAATCTTAATAAAAATGAACATTTACAAAAACATATATCTCCCAAATTAATAGAACAGGAGATAAAATATTTAAATATTTATCTGAGAGATAAAAAGTATTGGGTAAGTCATAAATTATCTCTCTAAGGAAAAAATCCAGAACTAGATAGATTTCCAAGTGTTCTACCAAAATTTAAAGAATAATTAACTCCAATACTACATAAATATTTGAAAAAAATAAAGAAATCCTACCAAATTCTTTCTATGACAGAAATGTAAGCTTGATACCTAAAACAAGAAGATTCAAAACAAAGAAAGAAAAGTAAAGACCAAGTTCCCTAGTGAATATTGATGCATAAATATTAAGTAAAAAGTGTGAATATTACAATAATATAACTTGAAGATCATATACCATGTTCAGATTGGATTTATACCAGGACTGCAGAGCTGGTTCAATATTAGGAAAACTATAAATGTAATTAATTACATCAATAGCAAGAACAACAAAAATTACATGACTATGTAAATAGATGCAGAAAAGACTTTTAACAAACTACAATAGGCATTCCTATTAAAACACACATGCTTAAAAGCATATAAGTAGAGCTTTTCTTAAATGATAAGTAGTATCTATATCTATAATGGAAATAAGCTAAATGCTTTTCAAATAAGTTCAGGAGTGAATCAAGGACATTCCTTGTCACTATTACAATTCAATATTGTCCTAGAATGATATCTAGGTCAATAAGATAAGGAAAAGAAATTGAAGGAATACAAATTGGCATAGATTTATCTTTGCAGATAATATGATGGTAAACTTAAAGTATCAATTAAAATCTAGTTGAAACAATAACTTAGCAGAGTTTCCGGATATAAAATAAATTCACATAAATCATCAGAATTTCTACGTATTATCAACAAAATACAACAGGAAGAAATACAAAGAGAAATTTCATCTTAAATTTTGACTATAGATAATATAAAATACCTGAAAGGCTGCCTGTCGAGACACACAAAGGAATTATATGAACACATTTAGAAAATGCTCAGCACAAATAAAGATAGATCTAAATAATGGAGAAATATTAATTTCTTTTGGGTGGACCAAGTAAAAAATAAATAAATAAAAATTCCAATATGACCTAAATTAATTTACTTATTCAGTATAATGCCAAACAAATTAGCAAAGTATTACTTCCCAAATCTAGAAAAAGTAATAATAAAATTCATCTGATTAAACAAAAGGTCAAGAATGTCAAGGGAATAAAGGGGGAAAGGGAGTAATGAGAAAGAAGATGGTCTAGGAGTACCAAATCTAAACTATACTAAGAATTTGTAATCATCAAAACAATCATCAAAACTGAATTTTTTTTAAATAGGTTGATGAGTAGAACAGATTAGATATGCAATATGCAGAAGCAAATGAAAATAATAACTATTGTTTGATAAACTCAAAGATCCCAGTTGCTGGGGCAAGAACTCACTATATGATGAAACTAGAAAAGTAGGAAAACTGAAAAATAGTCTGGCAGAAAGTAGGCATGGAATTTGGAATTACACCTAAAGAGCACTAAAAGACTGCTTGCCC
>NC_058131.1:130276165-130325623 GCF_016433145.1 Gracilinanus agilis | reverse complement strand
ATGCTACCCACATTCAGAGGAAGGACTGCAGGAGAGGAAACATATAAGAAAAGCAACTGCTTGAACGCATGGGTCGGGACGGACATGATTGAGGGTGTGGACTCAAAACTACCACACCAATGCAACCACCAACAATGGGGAAATTGGTCTTGATCAAGGACACATGACATAACCAGTGGAAAAGTACGTCGGCCATGGGTGGGGGGAGTGCGGGGGGTGAAGGGGAAAATAGGAGCATGAAACATGTAATCATGTTAAAAATGATTATTAATAAATGCTAAAAAAAAAATGAAAAAAAAAAAAAAAAAAAAAAAAAAAGCATATAAGTAGAGCTTTTCTTAAATGATAAGTAGTATCTATATCTATAATGGAAATAAGCTAAATGCTTTTCAAATAAGTTCAGGAGTGAATCAAGGACATTCCTTGTCACTATTACAATTCAATATTGTCCTAGAATGATATCTAGGTCAATAAGATAAGGAAAAGAAATTGAAGGAATACAAATTGGCATAGATTTATCTTTGCAGATAATATGATGGTAAACTTAAAGTATCAATTAAAATCTAGTTGAAACAATAACTTAGCAGAGTTTCCGGATATAAAATAAATTCACATAAATCATCAGAATTTCTACGTATTATCAACAAAATACAACAGGAAGAAATACAAAGAGAAATTTCATCTTAAATTTTGACTATAGATAATATAAAATACCTGAAAGGCTGCCTGTCGAGACACACAAAGGAATTATATGAACACATTTAGAAAATGCTCAGCACAAATAAAGATAGATCTAAATAATGGAGAAATATTAATTTCTTTTGGGTGGACCAAGTAAAAAATAAATAAATAAAAATTCCAATATGACCTAAATTAATTTACTTATTCAGTATAATGCCAAACAAATTAGCAAAGTATTACTTCCCAAATCTAGAAAAAGTAATAATAAAATTCATCTGATTAAACAAAAGGTCAAGAATGTCAAGGGAATAAAGGGGGAAAGGGAGTAATGAGAAAGAAGATGGTCTAGGAGTACCAAATCTAAACTATACTAAGAATTTGTAATCATCAAAACAATCATCAAAACTGAATTTTTTTAAATAGGTTGATGAGTAGAACAGATTAGATATGCAATATGCAGAAGCAAATGAAAATAATAACTATTGTTTGATAAACTCAAAGATCCCAGTTGCTGGGGCAAGAACTCACTATATGATGAAACTAGAAAAGTAGGAAAACTGAAAAATAGTCTGGCAGAAAGTAGGCATGGAATTTGGAATTACACCTAAAGAGCACTAAAAGACTGCTTGCCCTTTGATCCATCCATACCACTGCTGGGTCTACACCCCAAAGAGATCATAAGGAAAAAGACATGTACAGAAATATTTATACCCGTGCTCTTTGTGGTGGCAAAAAACTGGAAAGTGAGAGAATGTCCTTTAATTGGGGAATGGCTGAACAAATTGTGATATCTGTTGGTGATGGAATACTATTGTGCTAAAAGGAATAATGAACTGGAGAAATTCCATGTGAACTAGAACGACCTCCAGGAACTGATGCAGAGTGAAAGGAGCAGAACCAGGAGAACATTATGCACAGAGACAGATACACTGTGGTAAAATCAAATGTAATGGACTTCTATACTAGCAGCAATGTAATGATCCAGGACAACTCAGAGGGACTTATGAGTAAGAATGCCATTCACATTCAGAGGAAGAACTATGGGAGTAGAAACACAGAAGAAAAACAACTGCCTGATCACATGGATAGATGGGGATATGATTGGAGATATTGACTCTAAACAAGCACCCTAGTGCAAATATCAATAATATGGAAATAGGTCTTGATCAATGACACATGTAAAACCCAGTGGAATTGTGTGTCAGCTATGGGAGGGGGTGGGAGGAAGGGAGGGATAGAACATGAATCCTATAACCATGGAAAAATGTTCCAAATTAATTAATAAAATAAATATCTAAAAAATTAAATTAAATTTAAAAAAAAGAAAGTAGGCATGGCCCAAAATGTCACACCTTACACCAAAGATAAGCTCAAAACAGATACATGATTCAGACATAAAAATAACATAATACAATTAATATAGCAGGGAAGAAATTATGAACCAAAACTATGGATAGGCAAGAATTCATGACCAAAGAAGTTATGGAAAGTTTACAGAAGGTAAAATGGGTAATTTTAATTATATAAAATAATAGTTTTTTTCTCAATCAAACAAGTTAAAAATAGAAGGAAAGCAGGAAATTAGGTGGAGGGATAGAATCTTTGTGACAAATTTCTCTGATAAAAGTCTCATTTTTAAAATATATAGGGAAAGGAGTTAAATTTACCTGAATGAGAGGCATTCAAAGCTATCAAGAGCCATGTGGGAAAAAATTTCTCAATTATTAATAATTAGAAAAATGCAAATTAAAACAATTCTGACATATTACTTCATACTTATCAGATTGGCTAAGATGCCAAAAAAGGAAAATGACAAATGTTTGAGGGACATGACAAAACATTTTCACTAATGCACCATTGGTAGAAATGTGAATTAATCCAGTCATTCTAAAAAGTAATTTGGAAATATGTCCAAAAGGCTATTAAATTGTGTGTACCCTTTAACTCAGCAATAGATACTCGGTCTATGCTCTAAAGAAATCAAAGAAAGGAAAAAGACCCATATTTTTTTTAAACCCTTAACTTCTGTGTATTGACTTATAGGTGGAAGAGTGGTAAGGGTAGGCAATGGGGGTCAAGTGACTTGCCCAGGGTCACACAGCTGGGAAGTGTCTGAGGCCGGATTTGAACCTAGGACCTCCCGTCTCTAGGCCTGGCTCTCAATCCACTGAGCTACCCAGCTGCCCCAAAAGACCCATATTTTAAAAATATTTACAACAGTTTTTGTTTGTTTTTCAGTAGTAAAGAATTAGAAATAAGGGAGTACCCTTTATTTCTTTTGGAGAAAAGCTTACAGAACATGAATATGATGGAATTCTATTGTGCTGTAAGAAATGATAAAGGGGATATCAGAAAAAAAAACTGTTAAAACCTATGTGAACTGAAGCAAAGGAAATTGAGCAAAACAAGGTGAATAACGGAATATTCTAAAGATACTCAGTAATAGTAATATTGTAAAAACTGTGAAAGACTTGTACCTCATCAACATAATAACTTACTACAATTCCAAAAGACTTACAATGAAACATCTATCCGCTTCCAAATAGAAAACTGATGGATAGAGTGCAAATGAAGCATATTTTTTTTCATTCTTTCTTTTTTGGAACATAGCTAATGCAGAAATTTGTTTGGCATGACTAAACATATTTGTAATAGGTTTGTTGGCAATATTCTTGTTGGTTGGGGGAAGGGATGGAAAGGGAAAGAATTTGAAACTGAAAAAAAAAAGAAATAAAAAGTCTCTGTCCTTAAAAAAATAAAATATTTTTAAATTAAAATTTCAAATAAAAAAATGTTTAAAGAAAGAGGCGGGAGTTGGGCCAAATCCCACAGAATGGGTAGAATTTTAATTGATAAAGAAACAAAATCAGCCAAGAAGTCTCCCTACACATTCACCCATCTCTGGTCCATTTCCTTCCAATGCAAGAGTTGTTTGTTTAGATGTTACACTTATATGTGGAAATCCATTCCTTTGAATAAGAAACCTGAAGACTTCATGGAAATGTCCTTGAACATTTGCCCACCCTCAAGCTGATGTTCCCTTTCATCATTTTAGGAAATATACCCCTAAAAGCCTGTCTCAGCAGGAACCACTACCCTTTGGAAATAAGGTGTGCTTTCAGAGAATAACTCCCAATAAACCAAACTACAGTGAATCTTTTTTTTTTCTTTTTAGAAACCCATTGGAATTTTATTCTTGGATGGACAGATAACCACAGCACATCTCTCCCAAGTTTCCAACCCCACAAGCATTTTTCTTCATTTTAAACTTTTAAAGGAAAAATGCGGCATTTACTTTATAATTGTACAGTTTTTAATAGAAGTCAAAGAGAATGACAAAGCCCCCTGCCCTAAACCCCCCAATCCACAAAGAAGACAGGCCAATGAAAAAGGTACAGAGAATCATTTTCCTGTCCAGGAACCAACTCAACAAGAGTTTAAACAACTCCACCAAGAGAACAATTCTGTTAGAAATAAAGCTTCTCAGTGAGGCAAGGCAGTTTGGATGACTAAACTTGAAAAAAAGAAAAAAATTTGAAATTCTAAAATAAATGAACCCTGAATTCTTCAAAGATTCCAGGCTCCAAATACCCTCAGATATTTCCTTTTAGACTCTGGTCGTATGAATTTGCATTTGCCATTCTGCAATAATGCAGTTTGCAAAACCATAGACTTTCTGACTATGGTTTACAAAGACCAGCATGTCTCAATGAAACTTTTCAGCAACATGAAACTTCAGCAAAAACAATTCAAATTCTAGTTTCCTTGAGGTTTTTTTTTTCCTTTCCTCCCTTCTCCCATCCCCACTATGCTGTTAGACCTTTTGCTTCCAAAGACCTTTACTCTTAAAACTTTCTTCATCTCATTTCCCTTCCTTCTTGAACTATTCTCTGTTCCCTCCTTTCCTTTACCTGAATTTTTTCTCTCATATTCTCTCCAGGCCATAACTCTTTTGTTCTGGAGAAAAGAAGGTCATGTTGTTCTAAAGAGTATGGTTTCTTCTCAAGTGAACCCGAAGAAAACTTAGGAGGTTCATCTGCCTGTCTTCAGGCAAGATAGTCTTTGACTATCCTGAATTCATCTGTTTTTAAAGTCATCCAGAGGAATAGCATTTTCCACATGGGTCAATAATCCCTCTAGCCCCAGGCTCCATAGTTGCTCAGCAGCCCTGAATCATAAAGTCAAGGGGAAATGAAAAGGGAGAAGGAAAGAAAGGGGATGGGAGAACAGGATAAGGGTGGTGGTATTATCTAGGAAAAAAATCCATTTGACAGAGGCTGTCTATTCACTAGCCAGTTCCCTTCATTCTACCTTGTTCCCACTTAGACCTATGCCACTCTTTTTATTCTGGATTTCCTCCTTATATGGTTCTTTTATGTCTGAAAGCTTTTAAGCTAGAAGTTTCCAGTTTCTTAATTGATTGGTTCCTCTGCCTGTAACCTCAAGGGTAGATTCAGAACTAGTTGAATAGGGCCCCTTCCTTCATAAAACAAGTGGGCTGTTCTGACTCCTAAGCTGCCTGCACTGGGACCAAGCATGGATTGCCCATTGTTTCCATCAAGACAGAGGATCCCAGACAATTTCCCCAGTCATATTCTTTACCTACCTACCCCCTTGCCAGCCCCATTTTTGATATATTTTAGTGACTGCCCCAGTATGAGGCAGTTGGGGAGCTGCCCTAGTTTGGAGGCATCAGCCTAGACTCAGGGCGAAAGGATCATTGGGCTGTCCTGAGACCCTTCCCTTGTTGTCCCTGCCTTCCTACTTCCTTGGATATGTCCAAGTAAGTCACATGGTTGGCCTTTCCCTTTGATCATTCCCTTAAGTGTGGTAAATAAAAAGGCCTGATGTTTTCGGCATTGACCACTCATCTAATTTTCCTGCTGTTGAAGAAGCATGTTTGACACCCCTGCCTCAATTAATGTAATATAATGCAATCAGTGGTGAATTGTGAAATTTGAAATGTATAAACACGATGGTTCATGCCTTATGTTCTACTAGGTCAAGAAAATAATAGCTTATTGGCTAAACAAAAAAGCTAACCATACCTCTGGGGACTTAAAATACCAGGAGGAATTTTAGCAGAAGGCAGTCCAAAAGCAAGGCATTCAAGCAATGGTGGATTCCAGGCTTGTTAGTGCTTTAAGTAGGTTGGCCTTTCACCTATATGAGTAGGCAGTAAGGAGAGGGAAGGAAAGGAAGCTCAGAAGGAGTGTTATGTTTCCCTCTATCCCCATTTACCATATCATTGGAGAGAACAGACCAGTAAAAGACAAATAACCAACCAGGACCAGAGAGGGACATAGCAAGGACAAACACAGACATGGCCAGATATGGGATAGCCACATGAGGAAGGAAGCAGCTTCAGGGAACATGATTCCTTGTACTAGTGAGGAATGCTGACTATGGATTCAAGAAAGAAGTTCCAATAACCAGGAGCTGTGAGTTTGCATTTTGGCCGTGAATATTCTCTACAGTTAGAACCCATTGTCCTCCCAAGGACTCGTGTGAATTTCTGGGAGAGTATGCCCTAGGTTTTTAGAATTATGTTTTAAATCAAATGTTCATATTACATAAACCATCTCTAAAAATGCCTTTGCTAAAAGGCTAATTGATGTCTAATCTGATTGAAATGGAAAGTAAATCAATAGAAGTTAATGAATGATAGTTCTAGATACTTCATCCCCTAATGATTTTCCACTAGAACTGTGAGTAGGAGTAGTCAGTCACTCCCTGAAGATCTCAACTCACAAGTATCAGTATTCGATTGGAGAAGCAGTCCAAGAATTGGATATTGTACTTCAAATGACACTAGCCATTTTACCTTAGTCCTTCTCTGTAACATCATTAGTAGCATACTTGTTAGTGAACAGTCCTAAAAATGAGCAATCGTCTACCTACCACAGACCAACTTTCAGCTTAAGGGTGAGTGGGTGGGAGATAGCAGAAAGAAGCATAATAAAGTGGATATTGTATTGGCTCAGGAACCAGAGGACATGGGTCTATTGTTCATTATCTATATGAACTTGGGCAGGTCACAATCTCCTATGACCTCAGTTTGTTCATTTTTAAACATAAGGTAGTTGGACTAGAAGGACTTTAAGGTCCCTTCCAACTCTATACCTATGATTTTATGACCTCAAGGCAATAAGACTCAAGGAAGAATAATTATAGCAATTCCTTTCTCCCCTCCACTACTCTTTATGGGATAAGTCAATTTTAAGTCAGTTGCCAATAGCACTAAGGATGAGATGATGAAGGACAGGAGTGAGAAAATCCTTTAGAGAACATAAGGCTGTCCCTGACTCTCAGCAGATGAATCAGAGCTAAAAGAATAGGAAGACCTATAGAATAATCTAGGAAATAGAAAAAGGAAAAAAAGAACACTAGAAATGAAGGAAACTAGAGAGCTCTTTACCTGAACCCAAGTTTACTTCTGGGGTGTGCTAGTTAGTTGATTGGTTAATTGTTATTTAACTTTATGCTCAAAATTTGAAATGAGTTCTTTTGATTAATGGAACCTCATCTGGGTAGTACACTTGAGAGCTTAACTTTAGAGCAAATCCCTCACACAACTAAAAATAAAATGAAAAAAATACAACTTGGTTGGTGGATCAATTGATTAGTGTATAAATGAGTGAAGGGTTGGTGAAACAAGATGCTCCATGAAGCTATTCTTTATCTCTCTTCTTCTCTATGTCACAGAGAGAGTAGAAAGGTGACTCTGATTAACAAAAACATTTCTGTCTCTGGTGTATCTAAGCATTAAGACACTGGTGGTTGAGTCTACATGTTTATGTAATTCCATGTTCCGAATCTCCAGAACTGCCCCACTTGTTGTGCACCATCACCCTTTCAGTGAGTCTTTTCCTATTACATGGGTCATCTTGGTATGATATGTCAGTTTTCAAATGTGAAAATGCCTTTCGACACAACTCTTGTCATTCTGTTGTTCTTTTATCTCTCAACTTTTGATTAGGGGGCCAAATCGTGGTGAAATCAAAGATCTGGTTTCATATTGGCGTAGATTCCCAAGGACTCAGGAGTGCTGAGATGAAATATAACTAGTACTGACCTACCTCAAAGGAATGCTATGAAGAGTATGAGAACATATAAAAGACTAAGGAATCATTATCCCATCTCTCCCTCCCTGTGCCTTTATAACACAGAGTAGGAGGACACTTCCCACAAGGGGGTGCAGAGAATACCTGGAAGTCACTCCCTACCTTACTGAGAGTTACAGTGAGATGTGGGTCAAAAGGTAAAAGGGATGAGAGAGTGGAGGAGTATGGGGAGGAGAATTTTTATAACTTGCTTGAGAATAATCATTCTTTTTAATGCCTTTGCTCCCTATCTTCTCTTATGAAAGACGTAGAACATGCCCTTTTGGTGAGCCATTGTTTATATTATTGCTAGTTCCATTTATGGAGATGGATTTTGAAGTTCAGACCTTGAGGCAGTGTTGCAGAGTAGAAAACTCATGGGATTTGGAGTCAGAGGGCCTGAGTTCAAATTCTTCTTCTGTCACCACTTGAGGGGCTCTGGCAAGTCACTTATTCTCTTTGAGACTCACTTTCCTCATTGGTAAAAATGAAGCCTGTGGATGATATAGTTTCTAAGGTTTCTTCCAGATCCAAATTTATGATCCTTCAAACTTTTTAATCAATTGTTGTGCCTTTTTTTTCTTTTAACATGTTATTCGCTATTTAGTAAGCTTACCAAGTGGTAAGGCAATATGGTAACACAATATGGTAACTCACAACTCAATTTCTAAAAAAATTTTTTTAATTTGTTTTTAAATATATTCTAGGAGGGGAAGCTAGGTAGCTCACTGGGTAGAGAGCCAGGAATAGACACAGGACATCCTGGGTTCAAACGTGACCACAAATAGTTCCTAGCTGTGTGACTCTGGGTAAGTTACTTAACCCCATTTGTCTTGGCACTAATACTTAGTATCAATTTTTTTTAATAACCCTTACCTTCCATTTTGGAATCAATATTATGTATTGGTTCTAAGGCAGAAGAGTGGTAAGAGCTAGGCAATGAGTGTTAAGTAACTTGCCCAGGTTCACACAGCTAGGAAGTGTCTGAGGTCACATTTGAACCCAGGACCTCACATCTCTGGGCCTGACTTTCAATCCACTGAGCACTCTGCGGCCCCCTAGTATCAATTTTAAGACAGAAGGCATATATACTCTGGGAAAAATAGTTCATTTGTCTTCTATTGTCTCTCCTCACTTCCAAATTACCATATTAAAACTATCATTTTTCTGGGTTCATTTTGTCATTTTCCTCTGGTAGAATATACCTTCAGGCAGGAACTGTTCTGTTCTTATCTCTGAATACAACTAGTATATGTGCTATATATGTATATATATTTGTATATAACTATTATATATAGTATATATGCACATAATGGGTGTTTAATAAATTGGTTGACTGATAGATTGTAAGGATCAGCGTCAAAGGAATTCCTAGGTCATTGAAGGGAACTTCAGCAAGGAGAAAGGTGGGGTATCATGGTGCCAAATACCCTGAAACTAGAGAAAAGGGACTTGGGTTTAACATTTGCCAGCTGTGTGACGATGGGCACATTTACTTAACTTAGCCATTCAGCAGTTTCTCTTGCCCTCCATACTTCCCAGGACTCTTGGGAAGCACAGCTTTAAAACACCATATAAATGACAATTTTTATTAAAAAGTTTCCTAATCCATCCCCTTTCTTAAACAAGGGCCATACCTAAATCATTTGTGCAGCTAAGAATCTATCATCCAACATCTCGACTTGAAGCTTCAACTAAAGTCCCCTTTGATTCTTGACGCTGAGAAGAAACAAGCTATTCACAAGAATTTCCTGGTCTAGCCAAGGAGTCCCCCCTCTAGGCACAAAAGAACTTGAAATGATTAAGAGGGCTTTTGTATGTAAGAGGCCTCTGCTAACCCTTCAGACGTCCCAACTCCATCCAAGGATCCAATCCTTCCCAGGCTGTATCAAAAGCTCCAGGACCCGGCCCTGAAGCTTGAGAGGCAAAGGAAGAATCTCCCCCCTGACCGAGCTGGAAATCATCTCCAACACTCCCAGAGGGAAGTGCCTGGGACTGGGGAAGCTACTGAATAGCACAAGAATGGGCCTCCCTCCACAGGAAGTGTCAGAGTGAGAAGGAGCAGGAGTGGTTCACTTAGGCAGTCTCTGGAAGCCTTGGCACTTGTTTCTTCTCAAAAGCCATTTGAAAGGCTGAGAGGAAGGCAGTGATAAAGGGCAGACAGAGTGTGAGATGAGCCCTCCAACAGCTGTGTGAAAGAAAGCCTGGGGATCCTTGGAGAAACTTTCCCTCTTCGCCTCCCCCACCCTAGGCAGTGAAAAGACTGGGAAAGGGAAGGGAGACTGCATGAATTCACTCTGCACAAGTTTCTGGCAGTCTAGGCTTGTTAGAGATGGTGGTTTCCATTTTTATTTTTTTTTAATTCAAGGACTACTTCATTTACTCACAAACAAACAAACCTCTGCTAGGGGAGTACCCTTTTGGGAGTTGTACAGATGTATGACCTGGGCAAGCCCTTGCTGGGGAATTCTTTCTCCCAGCAGGGATCTATCTAGAAAAATCTCTCCCTCACACCCCTTACCCCCACCCTCCATAATCAAGTGTTACAAAGTCCTCCTGCTAAGAAAACACTAAACTAAGCCTCTTAATCCTGAGGAGCCCTTGGAGAAACCTCAAAGGGAGAAGATAAAGCTCTCATCTGTGCTAATCCACCCAAGTGGCCAAGCCCTGGTATCACCAGCTCAAAGCAAAGCTAGACTCCAGAGGGCACCAGCAGGATCATAGTGCGATCACAGTTCCAGACCTCCAAGAGACCTCACAGGCCATCTAGACCAAGATCATCTTATAAATGGGCCACCTGAGACCCAAAGAAGTTCACTAGCTTTACTAAAGTCATATCCCTTCCGAGCTGGGATTTGAACCCAGGTCCTCCGATACAAGACCAATGGTCTCTCCACCAAACAGAACCAGAGCATTTATAGTTACCTTGGAGATACTAAAAATGAAGTGGCTCACTATACAAATGTCAGACATCTTCCTCCTCCTCCTCATCCTCCATTTCCAGGAAAGCCTGGCAATCAACAAGCATTTGTCATACACATACGCCAGGTGTTGAGTTAAGGGATAAGGATTAAAAAAAAATTTCCTTCCTTCAAGGAAAATATATTCCATCTCAGGAGATTAAGACACATATATAAGAGACAGAGAAGGCAGACACAAAGTAACTGTGAAAAGGAAGATAGTAGCATCAGTGAGAACGAGGAAAGGCTTCATGTGTAACTCTCCAACTAGACTGTAATCTTTTTCAGAATAGGGTTTTAAATAAATTATTTTATCTCCCATGTTCACTAGTACAGTGATAAATGCATACTAAGTGCTCAATAATGTTTTGATTCCAAGAAGAAGTTCCTGGGGTCATCTAACCATTGCCATTCTTTATTTTGGGGGGGCAAGTAGCAGTAGAGTGGCGAAGTGAGGGAACAGACTATACTGAATGCTGGGTCAGACTATACTGAATGCTGAGTCAAAGACACCTGAGTTCAAATCCGGCCTCGAATATTTATTAGTTGTATGACTGGAAAAGTCACCCTCTACCTGCCACAGTTTCCTCAACTGGAAAATTAAAAAAATTAAAATTAAAAAAATTTGTTTAAAAAAAAAAAACAGTATCTCTCATATAAGATTATTGTGAGGATCAAATGAGGGAATGCTTGTAAAACCATTAGCACAGTGCCTGGAACATAGTAGACATTTAAGAAATATTTATTCCCTCCCTCTCTAATCTAGGGCACTGAGGTAGGACCTAACAGCACCATTCTTAAGTCCTAACCTCAAAATGATTCTCCAGAGCTCCACCTAAAGAACTTGCACATAAAATGGGAGATGACAGGCCAAGCCCTGATATAGGGACATATAACCATTTCCTAACAGAGATTAAGCCTTGGAGAGGGTGGGGAACCTGGAGTTCTTAAAATTGAGTCATCTGGCAATTCAGAATGTTTGTTTTTTCCTTCAATCAATTACAACTCAGATTTGCTATTTAGTGAATTCTATATGAAACGAAACACGATGCCCACTAAATTTCCTGAACACTTAGAATCCAATGCTTTAAAGTCCTCAGGTTTCCATATCAGGTGCCTTAAATGATACGTAGGCAGGTGTAGGCAGCATAGTAGATCTGGGTTCAGGAAGAACTGGCTTCAAAAAGCAGTCACACATGTATATAATAGTTGCATGATAATGGGCAAGTCACTTCACCTCTGCCTTGGTTTCCTTATTTATAAAATAGAACTAATAATGGCACCTATCGCCTAAGTTGCAAGGATAAAAGGAAATAATATTTGTAAAGTAAGTGATTTGCCAACCTTAAGAGTCTATGAAATTGTTAGTTATTTTATCATCATCACTATCACTATTACTATTCAATGTTATTCCTTCCATGCATGGGGCACCTAAGTGATTTAATGGATGGAGTATCTGGACGTGAGTCATGAAGACTCATCTTCCTGAGTTCAGATCTGACCTTAGACCCTTACTAAACTATGTGACTTGTGGGCAAGTCATTTAATCTTGTTTGCCTCAGTTTCCTCATCTATAAAATGAGCTGGAGAAGAAAATGACAAGTCAGTCAACTAATCTTTGTCAAGAAACTCCACCCCTTCCCCCCAAAAAAGAGTTGGACATGACTGAAACAACAAAAAATACATGCATCCACCACTTGTTAAAGAATATATATGCTTGTTTGCTAAATTGAAATCTACATAATAAATACAGGCAGCTGATAAACCTGAGAAAATACTTCCTGAGAATGAAGGTTGAGAGACAGAGGAATGAACTACCAAAGGACAGTGTAGAATTTCATCCCCAGGAGCTATTTCAGAGAAGGATATGGTATTATTGGCCTTGGATGCCTAGGGGTAGTTTAGTTTGAAAGCAGCAAAGTCTCAGTAGAGAATCTTTCAGATTTCCTTCCAGGATTAAACAAAGATTATCTTTTAAGAAGGTCACAAGAGATTCTCAGTGTCACTATAAGCAAGTCTCAACCTGTTTTTACAGCAAAGATTCCCTACCATGCAGCTAAATTAATACAACTTGCTAGAATACTTCGAAGTCCTGCACAGAAAACATTATTTAGTTTCAATTCAGTACTGCTGAGATCATTCAGGATGGGTATCACTAGGAGCAATCAGTTGTAGCAGTGACTTTCAGACTTTTTTGATTGTATACCCCATCGGTAAAACATTTTTGAGTATATGTTTTACATATACATACATATATATACATATATATATATACACACATATTTCAAAGCATATATATGTACTATTGTAGAGATATTATAGTTGTAAAAATATTACTATTGTAATATTGTAGTTTAAAAAACAGACCTTTAAAGGGATGAAATAAAGCTGAAATAATATTTGATCCTAGAATCAACACAAAGTCACCAGAGTTTATTTAATAGAGGAGTGACACGGTTAGGCTTGTGCTTTAGGGAAATCACTTTGGTATTTGTATGGATCTCTGCCTTCTGGAGACAGAGAGGATGGTGGAGCTCAATGCAAGCATGGGCTATGCTGTTACCCAAGAAAGACAGGTCATAGTGGAGAGTTCCAACAAAAGGTGATCCACTAGAGAAGTAAGTGGCAAACCACTTCAGTATCTTTGCCAAAAAAACAAACAAAACAAAAACCACAAACAGTAAGTAATAAACCTGAGCTTGGACAGACTTCAAGAGACAGTAGTAGAAAGAACTTGGGTGCTCTGGTCCACAAAGTTTCAAAGAGTCAGACTCAACTGAACAACAACAAAGCTAGGTGGATGATGATTTGAACTAAAAAGACTGGGGAAAAAAATAAGAGGTCATCATAATAGTATAGACTAGAGATGATGATGCTTGAACCAGTTTTTTTTCTTTAGTAAAGAAAAGGAATGGATTTAACAAATGCTATGGAAAAAGATTTGGTAAGTGATCAGATGTGTGGGACGAAGAGTAAGGAAAGAGCCAAGTTGGAGAATATACCCAGGACAAGACCTACACAGAGGGGAAAGCACCTATCAGGTTTTGTAGCTTTCCACTTGTAATAATTTACTCTTGCTAACTCCGTGCTAAGCTCAGCTTTCCCCCCCTTCATGAAAGAAGGCAAGGAGGTCATGTGTCTTCTAAATTTCAATACAAATGAGTCAAAGTCCTAGTTACCCTACCCAATCATCACTCCAAGGAGGGAAATGATTTACAATATATCAAGTACAAAACAAGACCAATTGCAAAAGAGTAAGAATGAAAGAAACTTTGGGATGTTATCTAACTGTGTCCCCAAAAATATCCAGTAATGTATATGGTCAGCGGTTAAGTTGCCAAACATATCCTGTGACCATGTAAAGGGAACACTATTTTGTCTATTTAGCCACCCTAGAATTGGATGGAAGCCCAAAATTCCATCTCCTTTCTAATCAAGTCAAAATATAACCTCTCTAGGATAGGACCAATAAATTTCTGTCTTGTTAAAGATCTCTTGGGAGGGAGATCTTTCACCATCAGCCACACTATAATAATAGTGACTTAAGCGATTTTCATGGTCCATCATGACCAGAGTGCTCCAAGTCCAAGGGATAAAAGGAAAATGCGGATATACCTATTCTTGCAGTTGTGAGTGTGAGTAACAGGTATAAATCTTTCTACTCCTATATTAGTTCTCAGGAAACTTGAAAGGCTTTCTGAGTTTTAGGATGACTCTTGCCATAGCTACCAGTTTCTCTGAATCCCATAATGAATTTGGGGTTTGGAGAAATTCACACACAAGAGAAAAACTGAGCTCAGGTACAAACCTAGCAGCCCCTTTCTGTGGTTTTTAGCTCAGGTTTCTTTTCACACTAGCAACCTGAAGATCTGCTCTGAAAGAAGGTTGATATGGTTTGGAGGATTGATGGTGACACCTGAAATAAGAAAAGCATTGCCCAACTCCATGCTTCCATTTGCAGCTTCTTCCAATCTCTTGTAAACATTCTGAGATCAAATAACAAAGAGATTTATAAAATATCTAAGTGGTTTTGCCTTTGGGTCTTCAAAGTTTCCTGAGCAACAGAAATAAATAGTTAGGCAGGATTCATCAGTTCCTAAAGAAGATCCTCTGGTTGTCTAACAAAGATGGCCTTATGTCTCAAGAATAATCCCACCCATGATGATGTTATGATCAGGTTGCATTATTTTTAAACCCTTACCTTCCATCTTAGAATCAATACTGTGTATTAGTTCCAAGACAGAAGACTGGTAAAGGTTAGGGAATAGGGGTTAAGTGACTTATCCAGGTTCAGACAACTAGGAAGTGCCTGAGATCAGATTTGAACCCAGGACCTCATGTCTCTAAATCTGGCTCTCAATCCACTGAGCTGTGTGGCTGTCCCCTACAGGCTGAATCTTGAGTACCATTTTCAGTTCCAGACACCACAGTCTGGGAAAGATTTTGATAAGCTAGAGAGCTTCCATGAAATGGCAATTATAAAGGCAAAAGGCTTCAACTTCATGTCCTATGAGTATTAATTGAAGGAATTGAGGGTATATATCTCAGAGAAGAGAAAATTCAGTGAGAACATGACAAGTGTCTTCAAGCATTTGAGGCATTGCCACATAAGTTTCAATTTTTATTTTTGGCACTTGAGAACAGAACTTGTCATGATGGGTACAAGTTACAGAGGCAGATTTAGGCATGAAATAAGGAGAAATGTCCTGATACCTATAGCTATACAAAGGATCGCTGTCTTGTAAGAGGGGAGGTCCTCCTCACACTGGAAGACTTAAAACAAATCTCAGATGATCACCTGTCAAGTATGCTATAGAAGGGATTCTTTGAGTTGGGTTGGGGGATGCAAGGCGCTGATTCTGAGTTGTCCTAGATATTCACTGAGGTCTTTTCTAATTCTGAAATCCTATGATTCTGTGTTTTGATCATGAGGTAGAGTGAAATAAGTTCAAGACTAGGAGTTAGAAAGAACAAATTTTGGTCTAGCCACTGAGTATATATATATGATAAGTCACTTACCCTTATGACTTGGGCAAGTCATTTATCCTCTGTTCACCTCAGTTTCCTCAACAGTAATATAGGGAAGGGGCAGATAGGTGGTGCCAGACCTGGAGTCAAAAAGACTCCTTTTCCTGTTCAAATCTGGCCATTGACACTTACAAGCAGTGTGACCCTGGGTAAGTCACTTAACCCTGTTTGCCTCAGTTTCCTCATCTGTGAAATGAGCCGGCGAAGGAAATACCAAATTCCTCCCGCATCTTTGTCAAGAAAATTCCAAATGGGGTCATGAAGAGCTGGAAAACAACTGAATGACAACCATAATATATGGACAAAAATAGCACCTACCTTCTAGGGTTGTAGTAAGGATCAAATGAGGTAATAATGGAAAAGTGCTTAGCACAGTACCTTGCACATAATAAGTGCCACGTAAGTGTTAGTTATTATTATTATACAGAACCTTAAAGTTTGCAGAATGTCTATTTCACAATCACCCCATTAGGTATATGGTACAAGTCTTATTTTCCCCACAATAAGAAAGTGTGGTTCAAAACTGAAGTGGCTCAAGGGCAGCAGAGGGCAGTGGTGGGGGGGGGGGGGTGGAGAAAGGGTGTCAGAGGATTGAGCACTAAGCCTCAAGGCAGGAGGTTCTGGGTTCAGATCTGATCACAGATACTTCCTAGCTGTGTGACCCTGGGCAAATCATTTAACTCCCACTGCCTAGCCCTTACCACTCTTCTGCCTTGAGACCAATATATGGTATTGATTCTATGGCAGAAGGCACAAGTGTTTGTTTCTTTTTTTTTTAACTTAAGTGACTCTCCTCTGGTCATACAACAAGTAAGTTACAGGGTTAGGATTCAAATCCAGTTCCTCTGCCTCTACATTCTAGACCTCTTCCCTCTTTAAAAAAAGGGGAATTGAAATAGTCTTGCATCTTGTGGTTTGCCAAATCTAAATATTTCCAAAAAGAAACCTCAAGCCACAAATAGCAGACTATTTAATATTTTAGTATATTCCTATATTGTAACTTAAATCCTTTTGCTGCTGAACAAAACCATAGAATCATAGATTTAAAGTCAAAAGACCCTTTAGACAAACTAGTCCATCATCCTTCCAGTTGAAGAAACTAAGCCCTATCCAGGTTCACTGAACTGTCCAAGGTCATACAAGTAGTGAACAATAGGTCCAACATTTGAACCCGGATTCCCCTACTTCAAATACAGTTCTCACTGTCCCATGCTATGTCTCTCCTAGGTTTCCTTCTGGCTTCCTATCAGATTATAATTTATTTGCACTGAGATGGCAAGTATATAAATTGCCTTTAAAAAAAAAAAGTATTTTGTTCCCTGGATGGAGTCTGGTGAGGAAGACCCACTTCTAATTTTAGGACATTGGTCAAATGCACTGGAACATGTTTAGAAAGAGTCCCCTTGGCCAGATTCCTCACCTCTCCTGCCAGGATGTTCATTTAATGCCTGTCATATTTTCACTTAATACTATAAGCTTCATAAGCTCCGACACATCTGCAATCTCAGCATTATCAGAAAAGCTTGATGGGAATACGATCAGTGGCAAAGATTACAGAGACTTTGCAAACAGAGGAAGGCATGTTCCGTGTTAATTGCTAATCTGCTTCAGCCAATATGGCACTCTGACAAAAGCAACCAGCCATGTCTAACAAGAAGGGGATCAGACCTGCTTCTCCTTGGGTACAGTACGCCTAAGTAGAAGCATCGCCCAATAACCCCAGGTGACTAATTTATCTATAAATATATTATTGACATAATAGAGGCCTTTTTAATGGGATTATAACTACCCGGGCAGCTGCTCAGCTAGTCAAGGAGAATATGGTTGACAATAAGACTTAAGGGAAAGAATAGAGGAAAAACAGCAAACCTCTGGCCTGGCACACTTAAATGACCTCATTGCTTCAAAATAATGGGATCGCGTTGCAGATATGAAAAGAAAACCCAATATGCTTAAAGCAATCGCTTTTTGCACGCTCATCATCATTCCTCTCCCACTGTTCTTGGCTAAGAGGAGATTTAAAGAACAAACCAAGAAGCCCTCATCTTTTCACACACCAGAAGCACATCTTTCAAAGGCGGGACCTCATTGTCACAAACAACAATTGAAACGCCTCAAAATTAGACGTATTTTCTGCTTATCCTCCCAGGCCAACTTTTTACATTAAAAAAAAAAACAATTTTCTATATGTTCAGTTGAAGTCCTTTCTTATTCATGTTTTACTTTTTTAAAAAAAATCTCAAAAGCCAATTCCCCAGGGTGTGACACAACCAACCAGAGAAGTTAAAAATATGAAAATAACCTAAGAAAATAATTTTTGGTCTCATAACTTAAAGGCAAATTTTACCTTGGTTAAAACACTCATACATTCACACACACACACACACACACACACACACACACACACACACACGCACACACACACACAATGTATTACTGAAAGTCTCTGAGCCTTTTAACATTCCCTAATGAGGAATGAAAATTGAAGGAAGGAAAATAAGACTCTGTAAATGTACTTGATTAATAATTAACTTTAATTTGACTAAAATCAAAGGATTAAAATTAATTTGACTAATGATTAAGACAGTTGTTCTAAGACTGCTAAAAAGGATTCTATCTTAGAGAGGATCATACTAGAATGATTATCATTAATCAATCCATTATTCAGTCATCATATTATTTCATGTGTTGTTATTTATTGTTTTTCTTGGCAAAGATACTGGAATGGTTTGCTATTTCCTTCTCCAGCTCATTTTATACATGAGAAAACCGAGGCAAACAGGGTGAAGTGACTTACCAAGAGTCACAGAGCTAGTAAGTATAAGGCTAGATTTGAACTCAGTTATTCCTTACTCCAGGCCTATCACTCTAGCCACCTAGCTGCCCCATTTCATTTCCTTGCCCAAGGAGCCTACAATTCTGCCCTTATCTGCATTATTTTCTTATGGCTTTAAAACTATATTCATAGTAAGAATAGGAAGTGGATTACTTTACATACATAGTAAGACTGAAGAATAACAGACCGACAGACCAAGGACTGCTCTTGTATCCATGAAATTGTTTTAGACTTATTTGTTTAGTATGTATGAAATATTAAAAGGCCTAGAAAGAGTCATTGGTAAAACACAGATTTAGAGTCAAAAGTAGGGATGGGCTGGTAATGATTGACTAGGGAGTGGGGGTGGGAATACCCATTATAGCACACTTTTAAATTTAATCTGCATTATTAACATTTTCTCTATCACTTTCCTATCATGAGAGAAAAGCAATAACAATAAACCAATTCCAGATTTGTTGTTTGCTGCGTTTAAAAGTCAAAATTCCCTGAAAGTTTAACAATCAGCTTTGCAAATGCAATCCTGGGTAGAACAGAACTTTTTGAGGTTCAGCCTCCTCAATAAAGGGGGAAAAGAGCAACTGAAGACTAGTGTTAAGTGATTTGCCAAAGCCAAGTAGGGAACAAGTGGTATAGATGGGATTTGAACCCAGGTTCTCTGATTCCAGTACTTGTCTGTATTTAGACTGTGCCACACTATCACCCACCTATGCCAGGAACCTAATCATTAAAAATGAATCTAGAGTCTGGGAGCAGACTCCTGAAAGGAACCCCAAAGTCTTTGTCAATACCTAAGTTAGAGAAGAGAAAGAATTTAAGCAAGATTCATGCTGTGTCTACATCAGTATCTGATTATCAAGCCAGATCAACTTTTCCAAGGGTCATGGCATACTGTGTTGAAAAGCATGAGAATAAAGAGTTGAGTTATGCTTGAGAGCTGGCAGTGTTTGGTGTTTGGTATTCTGGTGTTTCTCACTTTTCTTCAATATTTGTTCTGTGTAACCCTGAATTTTTACATCCTGGGAGAAACTGTTAGGATCTCTGCAGTATGTATATGTTCCCCAAGTGTCTGCAAATATCTGAAAGTCTGAAGTTGAATCCCATGTTTCGGTTAAGCCTAGACACAGAGTATAGCAAAGAAGAGTCCTTGGGTAGCATATCCTCCAAGTCTGACCTAGAGCTCTATAACAAAACCTCTACAACTGAGTTCAAGCCCCCATCCCAACTCTGCAGCAAACATAATCATATTAACTTAGGAAGGATGAAATGATATGCTCCAGATCCAGAGGTATACTGGTAAGTGCTTAATAGCCCTCCTTCCAGGACTAAAAAAGGTATACATGATACACTTTTAAGTTTAGTCTGCATTGTTAACCTTTTTATAAGTCTAAATAATCATCAAAGCCCTGATTTGAAGTTTGCTGATTTTTGGAGGTATAAATGTTTACTCTGAAAAATTTAAGAATCAGCTCTTGAGAGTGGGTCAAAACTGGCTCCAGCACACCACAGCCAAGAACACACAGGATAGGGCAGAGCTAGAGCTGGAAATCAGTTCTTTGGATTTCCAGGTCACTGCTCTTTCCACTATACCACACTGCCCTGTGGCAGCTGGATGGCCACTTGGTTCAACTTGGGGCTAAGGAAACTTGTATATGGGCATTTTATAGGGTAGATGAATAGCAATGAAGGTTCAAGTTTATGGTGATGGAGAGCAAGAAGTCACTTGTCCTTGAGTGTGGTCTTCAGATCTCCAATTTCACAGAGCAGAAAGAGTAGTATTACCAAGAACCCTATCAATAGTGGAATAACTATACACTGTATAGAAATCCAAAACTTGCCCCTACACTAGGCATATCACTTAATCTTTCTGTGCCTTAGTTTCCTCATCTTTAAAATTGAGTTAGAAAGAACCTATTCAACCTATCTCATAGGATATATTTTGAAAAATAAATAATCTAAATGTATACTTATGTATACTTTACCCTTATATGGTATTTTATAACCTACAAAGCACTGCACATGTATGACCTCATTTGACACCACAACCTATAGAATAAATAGTACAAGTATTATTTTCTTCATTCTACACATATCAAATTGGTTAAAGGATCCATTGAAGGCTAAAAAAACTGATTGAGCCTATCCTTGAGCCAGGTATTTTGATTTCAAGCCCAGTATTCTTGTCTCTAAGAGACAGCATGCTGTCATTCCTATAGAATCAAAGAATATTAGAGCTAAAGGAACCTTAGAGATTGTCTAGGCCAAATCACTCATTTTACTGATAAAAAAGACTAACCCTCAGAGAAAATAGTCACTTGTCCAAAGTGACAATAAATAGACAAATAAAAAGACAAATAAATAAACAATAAACAGTTTGAAAAAATATAAAGGATTACACAAGCATACAGTATTATTATAATTAATATTATTATTGTTAAAAAGAAAATAAAGATTAGCCATTACTTAATAGAAGTTTTCTTAATACCCAAAGAAGGGAAAGATTTGAAAAATGGAAACTGTCTCAAATAATAATAATAGTTAACATTTGCATGATACTTTAAGGTTTGCAAAGCACTTTATATATGATACCTCATGTGTATGTGCTGTATCATAGTCTGGTGCCCTCTCTATTATGCCATTTTGCCTTGGCATATGAAAGGGAATTGGACTGATAATCAGGAGAATTTCTGCTACTATCTGTGTAACCTTGGGCAAGTCACTTTACCTTTCTGTAGGTTAGTCAGTCAGTCCACAAGCATTTAGTAATTATATGATATAAATAAAATGTAGAGCTCTTACTATATTAATGAGTACTCTCTGAAGAACTAAGAATACAAATATAAACAGAAAGCTAGTCTTGCCCTCAGGGAGCTTACATTCTAATGGGGGAAGGCAACACACCAAAGTGGGACAGTGGACCTGACTTGGTAGAGAAAGTCCAGAATATAGCTGGTAGAGGAATGAAGACAAGGCTGGTCTGGGCAAACTCCTTAAATGGAGGTTCTGGTTGGAGTTATACAATCAGAGGCAGAGACCACAGTGGGTGAAGGTGCTTCTAACACATGAATTCCAGGGCTGCAATGAGTTTCTGCAATGGACAGGTTTCTGGGGCATGTTCTAGAAAGTCCAGAGGGCAATCTGGAGACCATTTCAGCTCCTTTGTTTATAAAATGAGGACGTTGGGTCAGATGACAACCAAGATCCTTTCCCATATTCACATTAAGAATGGCAGGACAGTTTGTGCCAATCATGCCTTGCAAGGGTCAATTACAGGAGAACTGAATTGATATAGATTCACTTTATTACCTAAAGGGGATCAAATACGATGGTCCAGAAGAAATATGTTGCCTCCTGATGGTCATTTTGGACCTGAGTGGATTAATGGTGATACTCTTTCACTTCAGGGCTAAGCAGGAAAGCTACAGTCCTGAAATCCCAATTAGAGGCTCTGGTAGAGAAGGGGCTTGGGCTGGGGCAAACTTTAGGCAGATTTACTGAAAGCTTCAGAACATTCCCAGCTTTCAGTATAAAGTACGTCAGCAATGGGTCTTTTTTTTTTTCTTTTTTATCAAAACACAATTAGACTGTGGTGAATGACAGCATGAATCTTAAATAGGAAAGATAGAGGCAAAAAAAAAAAAAAAAAAAGACCACCCGGGTAGAACATAACTGTAAATCTGCCCATAAAACTACATTTGAATTCTGATCTTATATACAGAAATGCATTTAAGCTCCCCAGCAAGATGCACTCACTGACTTCCAAAGAAAGTGTTACCAATTAAAATAGAGAAACTTTAACAGTCCATTTTAATTACAGCAAAAGATGCACCGATCCCTTTCCAGCTCAAACTGAGGTTTTTACTAGCAATGACTGGAACCAATTTGCATCCTTTTATGTTGCGTCTAGACTTTAATAAGTGGTTGAAGTACTAAGCAAGTCGATGCCAGTAACAAGCAAGTAGTGTGCCCCGTGCGTGGAAATGGAGCCGTGATTGAAGTTCATTCCCACTTCAATTGGAAAACACGTCTATGCAATGTGGTTGCAATGGCAACAGGACAGAGTATTCGTGATGTTCTTTGCAGCCCAAGTGCTTTCTTTCATCTTCTTCCTCAAGTTAACCAATCGCTTTACAAGATGATTTGCCATAGCCTTGTTATCATTAGAACAGCTATCTAGAGAAGGAGACATAGCCTAGCAGATAGAGAATTAAGCTGGCCTTGTAGTCAGAAAGACCCAAGTTAAAATTCTACCTCTGCTATACACTAGCTTTTCAAGCATGGGCAAACATGTATTCTTTAAATGTTCCAGGCTACTCAGTAAGACAAAAAGTTGCCAAGGGAATTGGCGAGCTGTATCTCTGGAGAGACTTTTGAGCATGAGGAGAGATGAAGTCACAAGTCTGGATCCAAAAAAAACCTATAATGATCATTAATATGTATTAAAGGGCAGGAATCAAGGTATAATGGATAAAGTACTAGATTGTAATCAAGATGACACGAATTCCCAACCTTTCGCTAACAGCCTAAGCCAGCTCTTGAAGATGTACCTTCTAATTTACAGATGAGTTACAGTCTGGGTTGATAAAAGGTATTCCCACACTAATGAAATCATGGATTCTGGACAAATTGAAATATATGAGAAGCAATGAAGCGTCAGAATCAATAAGATATCAGTTCAAGTCTTGCCTCTGCCATATAATAAGTGTATGACTATGGGAAAGTCACAATAACCTTAGCCTAATTTTCTCATCTGTAAAATGGGAATAACATCCCAGTATCGAGTAGTTACCTCATAGAATTGTTGTGAGGCTCAAATAATGCTTAGCAACTTTAAAGCCCTATATAAATGTCAGTTGTTATTAAAAGCAACTTAACTATGTAAGCAAGTGGCACAAGAAAAAAAAAAAAGAACTTTATGGAACTTTGGAGCATCCAAACTTTCCTCACAGTTATCTTTCATACCATTTCCTATTCCATTCAACTTCCCAGTAGGAAGCTTGTTCCACACAAAATTGACAGAATGAATGATGAAACCCTTAGAGATTCTGGTTATTGTACCACCATTTAAACAGTAAGAGTATAGTGTAACTTGAGGAAGAAAATGACCCACCTACCTCCCACATTACTTTGGTTTGGGGACAATGATATTACCTATAACAATGACCAAATTAATTCTGTGTAATGTCAAGGGTAGCTAACCACACAATGTGCTACAATGGAATACATCGATGAGTTAAGTAGGTCATTGGAACAATAAAGAAAGTTAATTTAGATTTATTTGGCACTCTTGACCACCTTTTAGATATTTGTTCTTCTCTTATGTTCCATGGAACTGCTCTTTCTGGATTCTCTTCCTACCTGTCTGACCACTTCTTCTCCATTTCTTTCTTACCATAACATAGAGTTAAATTTCTCATTGGATCAGATGAGATATTTGTAAAATGCTTAGTACAGTGCCTGACACATAGTAGATAGTCAATAAATAAATATTTCCTCCTTTCTATCCATATACATCACATTTGGTTCTGAACCCAAAATAACCTTGTTAAAAGTTAAAAATTGCTACCCAAACTTTACATTTCAGCAATGGAAGTGTGAAAGAAACTACCCCCATCCAGGTGATCCTTCCAAGTGGGAGTGTCCTTAGAAGAAGTGTCCTTAGAATTTAGTCTTCATCACTCTTCTTTCATATACTCTCTTCCTAAATGAGTTCCTTCAGTCTCATGGTTTCAATGATCATATCTCTGTAGATGACACCCAAATCTAATCTCTCCTCCAAGCTGAAGTTCTGCCTCTCAAACTGCCTGATTTTCATCTGCCATCCAACCTCAAACCAACATATCCAAACTTAATCTCATCCTTCCCCCCACTTCTGTTGATGGGAATCCCATCTTCCCATGTATCTAGGATCAGAATTTGGGAGTCCACATTACTGATTCTTCCTTTTTTCCTCACTTTTAGTATCCAATCAGTTGCTAAAAACTATCAATTCTAGCCCCATTATGTAAATCCTATTTTCTTCAATCACAATGAAAAGATCTGCTTCAAGCTCCCCTCTTGACTGGACTAGTGTTATCATTACTGATCAATTGATGCTCTTTTTTCCCTCTTAAATCACTGCCACTTTCTACTTACTTCCTCCCCAGAAGTCCCTCCTTTATAAAAAAAAAAAAAAAGTACAGTGAAACAAAGCAAGTCACTACATCAGCCATATCTAAAAATGAAGGCTTAATCTATATGTCTAGACCATCACTCCTCTGCCAAAGAAGCAAGAAGCTTGCCTTATTATCAGCCTCCTGAAGTCATAAGCCATTGCTTTGACAAATCCTTTGAACTTTACCTTGTCTCCTTGCAAGGTACCTTCCCTCCTCCACCCTACTTCAGCTTCCCTTAGGGCACTGTCTTCCCCCATTAGATTATAGTCTCCTTGAGAGCAGAGACTTTCCTTTCTGTATTTGTATCCTCAGAATTTAGCACAGTGCCCGACACATAGCAGGTGCTTAATAAATGTTTAATAACTGACAGATTAACATAATCCTGAACTCTCCTTTGCCTTGTCATATTTTATCTTGTGTCATAATTGTGGGCATGGCATAGCCTCCTCCCTCAAGTACGTGGTAATCCCAGTACCCATCATTTTTCATCTTCAGTATCTTGCACATATTAGGTGCTTAATAAATGTTTGTTTAAATGAATTGAATGAATACTTTAGGTAGTTCTTGATCATTCTTTTCAATCTTCTTGTACTTTATTCCCTTCAATATGCTCCCTATATGTTGATCAATTGACTTTTTAAAGTATATACATATCTGTGTGTGCTTAATATGGGAATGGACATATATGCACATCTAGTTAAAACTAACTTTGTTCTTTTGGGAAATGCAGGGTGGTTGATGACTAAAATCTAGAAATAATACAGAAAATTCATTTGAATCATGATAACAAATTCTTTCTCAATCAAAACTTCTCACGAAATTTCTAATAAGTAGGAAAAAATGATTGATGAGTTTTCCCCCTTTTCCTGGGGCCCATCTAACCTGTATTAGGGTTTTAACTGGACTTTGGCACATATCCAGATTGGCTTTGATAGAGGCACTCATGTGGGAAGCAGCAAGGACCCTCTTTCAGGGAGAAGGCATTCTGAGTTTCCCTACCACATGTGTGTCCTCTTTCTATTGGTTGTATAACTGGAATTGGCCCTGATCCTCTCTTTCCAGTGGCTTCCAGAGGAAAAGGTCTAGCTACCCATAGAAGAGGCAGTAAGCACTACAGTAGGAGAGGGAAAAGCTACTTTCTCCTTTCCCTTAGGCTCCGTGGCACCAAGAAACAGACTTGGCATTTATTCTTGTTTTGTTTGTCCTTTTTCAGTTCTAAGCACAGGGAGTAAAGTCCTTGAGCCATGGTGACCTCAGAGCCAAGATTCCAGGCTAAATGTTGCTATCAGCCCAGTAGGAAAGGCTTGAGAAACCAGAGTCCTGGGACACAAGCCCAGTGAAGTTCTGGACTTGGAGGTTGGTGAGACTAATGCCGTTTAGGAACTGAGTAAGGCTGGGAAACTCATCTCCCACCTCTCCCCAGAGATTGAAGATTATGCCTTCCAGGTATTGAGAAGGAATGTTTACATGTTTGTTCTTATTTATACTTTTGAAATAAATATACCTTTGCAAAAGCTAATCTTGACTGTTTAATTATTCATTGGAACTGGGGTGCCTGGCTCCTTTAAAATTGGAAAAATGCAGTTGAGATTTGAACCAAAGGGTTCAAAAACCCCTCACCAAGAATACAAGAAATCTTAGGAAAGGAGTGGGACTATAATATACCTGGCTCCCAACAGTAGAAAGCCAGAGTAGTCACTGTTACAGAAGGATCTAAATTCTCAAACACTTCCTAGATGGATGACTTTGGGCAAGTCACTTAACCCCATTTGCCTAGCCCTTGCTCTTCTGTCTTAAAGTTGTTAATATGACAGAAAGTAAGGGTTTGGTGGGTTTTTTAAAAATATTTAAACAGCTAACATGCAATCAGGAAAAAAGGAAAATAGGGATAGTCTAAAACTTTCACAGACCTTTATAGCATGTGAACATAGGAAAGGACCTTAGAGATCATCTAGTCCAAATGTTTAACAGATGAACAAAGTGAGAACTAGCAAAATTGAAACTTTTTAAAGGGTCACACAATGGTCCAAGACTAGAAATCTGATTTCCTGGCTCCTGTTCGATCCTGCCTCTGGTCCACAAATAGGTAATAATATTTTTTCAGGGACCTGCAAGAGCACAAATCAAAAAGACCTTTTATCCCAGTGTGTCATAGACTCTGCATTGTAAGGGACCTCAGAAGTGTGTCATCTTCTTGTCTAAACCATACATGTACAAAAATAACCTCTAAACCGTAGATCAGACATATAATATATAACAAGTACCTTTGTCTGATGATCTCTACTGAAGATTTATTATATGAGTCAAACTCAGGTAACACATTTGGATTTTTATTTGTCTTAAAAATGTGACTTCTAAAGACCAACAATCCTCTCTAGTGTTTTCAGTTAAAACTGATACTTATAGCCCTTGACAAAAAAATCAGAACATCTCCACCACTCTGACCTTGACCTAGGCTTCTCTGAGCCTCAGTTTCTTCATTTGAATAATGGTTTTGGACTAGATTCCAGTGATCTTGTTGTATGTATTGGCTCAGAAAAGGGATAAGTCAATGGTTAGACTGAAAGACTTTTTTCTTTGCCTTTACTTACTTTGAGACATCTTCCTTTATAAGATGGAAATGAAGAAAATTGCATTTGCTGAAAAGTAGTAAGGTGGAGTCAAAAGGACAGGAAGAAAGCACAGCTTTTAAATATCAACTTTACTCTGTAATACTTGTGTGATCTTGGTTGTATCATTTAATTCTCTAGTTCTAAAATATTTATAAAACGAGAGGATTGGACTACATAACTTTTAAAGCCCTGTCCAACTCCAAGTCCCATGAAAACTTCATTTGAAAATATAATAATATAATATTATGTTATAACAATATTATTTAAAATAGGAGGAAGTAATAACTGCTGCTTTCACATTTCAACATACATAGTTTGTAGGCTCCCCCTGGATTGAGCTTCCAAAAGGTAATGAACAGGCACTTCAAGATGGTCTCCAGTTACCTTGTTGGTACAAGAGAGATTAAGTTAACATGAAATCTGTTCTATTCAAACAAGAAGTAACAATACTAAAAAAAAGTAATTTTTTCCTTGGAGTTTTATTTAGCTAAAGGTATTTAGAGCACAGAAATAGAGAGGGAGGGAAAGAGGGAAGAAAGGAGACAGGAAGAGAGGGAGGAAAGAAGAACAAAGGGAAAAGAGAGGAGAGGAGGAAAGAAAAAGAGGGAGGAAGAGAGAAAAAGAGGAGTGGGAGAGAAATAGAAGAGAGAAGGGCGAGGGAAGAAGGAAAGAGTGAGTTCTTTTTGCAAGGGATAGCTAAACCATTTCCTAGGAATAAAGTCATCACCTCTGGGAGGGAGATCACCAAGTTCATTAAGGGTAGCTGGCAGCAGGAAACCTAAAAAGTGGGAGCTTTATATTAGGCACAGAAATGATAGATTTCCTTACACTTAAAAATATTTATTTATCTTGGCTGAAAATGAAACAAGTTTTCAGCAGTCAACAGATGGTTCAAATCTCTCCTACTTATCTTGATCTGATCCCCACAGTCATTAGTGCCCTCCTTGAAATCGTTTTATATTTCCTTTGTATATATTTTGTATGGTATTATCTGTGTATGTTTCCATCACCTCCCCATAGTAAAATGTAAACTCCCTGAAGGCAAGAAATTTTGTAATCTTTTATATCACCAGAGTACAAGCACAATGAATGCCTGACAAAAAGTGGAGTATGTATTCCTTGAATGTTTGTTGAATGAATGAATGAATGACTTTTTTCCCCTTCAAAGCTCAGTTCAAATGGTTACTTCCTATGGAAAGCTTTTCTGGATTCTACCAACTAAAATTACCTTCTGTATATTTCATTTATGCTTTTATATACAAATGTTGTCTCCCTTAAAGGACATAAGATTCTTTTCCTTTTTATTAAAGGGTTCTTCAACTTCTTCGGTAACCTGACAATATCTAAATATGACATCTGGCACACAATAGACATTAAATGTTTATTGATTTATTGACTCTAGTTTTCTATCCAGAAGTTCAATTTAATAAGTATGTACTGAGCACCTTCCATGTGCTATGCTATGATATATGAAATATGACCATACTAGTTAGTAGATATGGAGGGGATTGTTGTTCATCCTTCATTTCAGAGGAACAATGATACCAGTGGAGTGATATCTTGACCTCTGAGTGCACTAGATTTAAGTGAGGCAGGGTTGCACAAAATCATCAGCCTTATCCTCTCTTCCTGAGTCACTGGACTCCAAAAGCAATGGGATGCAGTACCACCTTGGCATCTTTGATGTCTGCCTAAGTTCTCAGTGCTCCACAGTGCCTACTTTGGCTGCCTTCGTGGTTGTTGGGACAAATCATTCTCATCCTTCCATTCCTCTGGGGGAAATCTTCACATACTTAGGGTCAACATCACCTAACTCAACAATTTGAGGTCCATTGGTTACTCTCATGGTTGGGCATGGGTTTCAAGAAAATCATTTTGATGACTATGTGGAAGATGGATTGTAGTGGGGAGAAGCTTAAAGTAAATAGAGAAAACATAGAAGGCTGTTACAAAAGGTGGTGAGGACCTTAACTAGGGTTATGGCTACAGGAGGAGAGATGAACTTTATCCAAAGTAAATGGGTAGATCTTAGGAGAAGTTAGAGCTTAAATTATTAATTTCTCTCTATTCTGTTTCTTTCTTATCAGCATGGGACACAATGTTCATTTCAGGAATAACACTTACAAGAAAATTTAGTCTTGATTAAGTAACAGGTGCTTCAGGAGAATTCTGCCAACAAGTAGAACAGCACTGTTTAGTTTACAGTTGATACAGGAGGCTTTTTAAATTAATGAGTTATTGTCACCAAAAAGCAAGATAAAGTTCCCAGATTCAAACTAAAAGTAGGAAATCACTGAGACTTTGGGAAAAGTTAAAAGATCAAAATATTGAATATTTTATTCAAGTACAGATCATTATTTTTAAGATTTATAAATATTATTATACATCAAATACTTTACATGAACAATGATGGTATCATTAGGTATTCCCTCCATGATCCTTCCATGTCTTAGCAAATGGTCTTCATGAGTTTCTGTGGTTGAAAAATGTCAGTATCTAGTAGTCAACCTTCTAGTGGAGAACCTGTCCCTATTAATTGAGGTTGTCCCTCAGATAATAGACACAATTTGTTGCTTCATCTATGTCCAAAACCTTTATAACTTGGTAGGACCTGGAAAAGTTTATTCTCTATAGAAAGAATATTTGAAAAGCTATGGTCCCTTCTAATGGTGTGCTATTAAATGTTTAACTATCAGCTCTCCATGGGGAGAAATGTATAGACAAGATATTAAGTTTAAGTTTAATTTGCATTATTAACATTTCCTCCATTACTTTCGCACGTCTAGATAATCAATAAAATACTAAATTAATCCCTGATGTGTAGCATTTTCTAATTTTCACAGAAATGGACATTATCCTCAGTCCCCACATCCCTGATTGGACCTGTAAGAAGAAAGTGAGTGGAAACCTTTTAGAGTTAGGAGTCTAAGAGAGGAGTAAGTGGTGGAGGGGGTGGCAGAGCTTCATTTTAATTCCTCTACCCTGATTATACAGAATTTATCTTGACAAAAGGAAAAATTAAAGATTGGAGCAAGATAGTCAGGGAGATAGAGGAAGGCAGAACACTAGGACCTGTCAATGTGAAAATACCTTCTCATTTGTAGTCTTTGAATAGAGTTTTAATATTTTGTAGATGTATGTGTAGGAATAAGTTAAGGATGGCCTGGTTTTCTAAGGTTAGTTGAAAGAAGGGAATTTTGAGATAAGCCCTGGGAAAGGATTCTGGGTAAGAAAGGAATTGTAGGCAGAGAGAAAAAAACCCACTCTCAGCTCAGATAAAATCCAGGAAGGGAGGGAAGTTCAGTTATTTTCAGTTGTAGATCCACAATTCCTTTTTTACCAGGAATCCTTTCCCAGGGCTTAGCTCAAAATTCCCTTCTTTCAACTAACCCAGGGGTCGGCAATGTATGGCTCTCAAGCCATATCTGGTTCTTTTGAGGGCCACATATGGCTCTTTCTGCAGGAGCCATAAAGTCAACCACGGCACAGTAAACCAAGTTTACACATGACATCGTGCATCACATGATACGTCACGTGATCCTTTCGGTGCCACGACTATCTTCTAAGATAGAAGCTCCCTCATTGATATTGCCGCACGAGACGAATCCTGGTTTTTAGTTCAGCTTGGTAGGTATGCTGTGTGCTCCTCCTTCTGCCCTCCTTTTACTCTTTCCACCCCTGTTACTGACATCTTGGGGTTCTGTATAGTGATTGATCACTTTTGTCTACATTCTCTACCCCTCTGCCTCTCATTTACATGGCTTTATCTCAGTGCATTCATGGGGTCTGCACTCACTATTTGTGGGATTGTTATTGTTTTTAACTTTTCTACCTGCTCTTAAAGAGGAACTATATTCAGATTACATCTTTACATATGCTTCATTAGTGAGAAGCATTTCTCCCCAGTAGTTGTTTCATTTGATACAGAAGGACTGAGTAGGCAGCACTGATAAACACCTGTACCAGGAAATGTGTGTGATGTGTCCTGGCCAGTTTTCCATGAAAAGGTACCCTCCTCCTCCACTACTTACTAATGCCTGTACAAAAGTCATGTTATTTTCTGTAATCTCCTGATCTCCTACTTAATTTATGTGGCCAAATGGCTTAACCAGCAGGCCGGCAGCTTTTTCTTCTCCTGTTGCCTGACTTGAGAGAGGGAGAGGAAAAAGTATTCTTCCCTGAATGTTTCTCTCTTTATTTCAGCAATTTTCTTAGTGTAAAGGAGTTTTATATGTATGTGTATAGTTATATCAGTACTATAGTGCCCCATTGAGTCTTGTTTTTTGATTAATAATCAGCAAAACCATGCAGCACCAGAAGTCACATTAATGTACTTTATTCATCATTGGTTAGCACATAATAATGTTATTAAAAAATAGTTCAGAGACTTATTGTACTTTAAAAGTGTTGTTCTTACATAAAATGCACATATTTACTTGTATTCAGTGTTAAACATATTGTAAGGCTCTCACGAAATTACATTTTAAAAAATGTGGTGTTTATGGTTCTCACGGCCAAAAAAGGTTGCAGACCCCTGAACAAGACCATCCCTAACTTATTTCTACATATGTTATTCCTCTTCCCCCTCTCAGGATGTAGAATTCCCATAGTTGCTCTCCTTCCTGCCTCCCCAATTTATAATAGCTCTTATATTTGATCTGGACATGGAACAACCTTTATATGTAGACTCAGTCAGCTTGTCTAATGTGATAGGAGAGATTCCAGGAAAAATCAGATTCTCCAAAACTATATACCCCAAGTGTCCCTTCCAAGGACTAAATTACCTATTCCTTTGAACTAAGGATTTGAAGATCTTACTTCTCTGGCAGGAATAAGCTATTAAGCCATTATTAACCATTAACACTTAAGTTCAGATTAGTTTAGCCAGTTGCTCAGCAGAGCCCTTAAGAAAGGAGCGACAGAACAAGTACAATGTTACCTTTAGGTGCAAAAAATTAACATCCTGAGTCTGAGATGGGAGAGACATGGTTAGTTAGCCATTTTTCTGAAAAAGATCTCAGGTTTTAGAGGGTTGTAAACTCAAACTGAGTCAGCAGTGTGATGTGATAGCCAAAAAAGCTAATGCAACCTCAGACTATGTTAAGAGGGGCATAGCTTCCAGAAATAGGGAGGTGAGTCCCTCTGCATTCTGGCCTTCTCAGGCTCCATCCAGAGAATTGCATTTAGTTCTGAGAACTAGCTTAACAAGGATATTGGTAAAACAGAGACTGTTCAGAGGAGGGCAACCCAGATATTGAACGGCCTTAAATTCATGTCATATGCAGATTGGTTGAAGGAACAAGGTATGTTTAGAATGGAGAAGAGAAGACTCAGATGAGACCTAAGTTCAAATATTTGGAAGAGTGGAATAAAAAAAATTTAGACTGTTTTGTTTGGCTCCAGAAGGCAGAAAGAGGAGCAAAGGGTCTAAATGACAGAGACCAATTTAGACTTGACTTGACACCAAGAAAAGACTCCTAACAATTCATTATTGTTCAGTTGCTTCAGTCATGTGTGATTCTTTTTGACCCCATTTGGGATTTTCTTGGCAAAAATATTGGAGTGTTTTGTCATTTCTTTCTCTAGCTCATTTTATGCATGAGGAAACTGAGGCAAACAGAGTTAAGTGACTTGCCCAGGATCAAACAGGTAGTAAATGTCCAAGGCCAGAAGATGAATCTTTCTAATTCCAAGCCCAGGGTTCTATCTCTGCTGTGCCACCTAGCTGCCTTCCTAACAATTAAAACTGTCCAAAAGTGGAATGAATGACCTGCTTCAAGAGGTTAAACTTCATTAAAAAGTTCATAAAAGTCTTCTGAGAAGAGGCTAAGAGACTCTGATGTACAGGGAACAGAAAATTCCTGTTATATATGGGTTGGCCATGATGTTCCTGCTGCCTCTCAAATTCTGATAAGTGTATTTTAATGGGTGGAAGAGGCTATGAAATAGCTGGAGTATCAAAGGGACAGATGTCACTGACAGAACAGACAGGTCCAGAAGAGTAACAAAAATGAAGGATATTATTTGGAGTGGATAGGTGGAAAGGCAAAAAAAATTGAGATTAAAAAATGGAAGAGCACCAAAATCAAACTCTTCCTCTTCAAATTTTGCCTACATTTGGTCTTGACATAAAGATCTTACTACTCTACTTATATTTAAATGAACCTATGTTCTACAAATTAGTCACACAGGGGAAATTTGTTAGGTACATGGGAAAGTGATATAGCTTGTAAAGTAATTAACTGGATTCTAGTGCCACTTAGAGATAGTGTCTGAGGTCACATTTGAACTCAGGTTTTCCTGACTCCAGGACCAGTGCTCTATTTGCTACACCACCAGCTGCCTGCATTTTATAGTGCCATATGCAATTAGGAACTTTGTAATTTATTTTAGCATGTATAATATAAAATGATTTTGATAACTATATTAAAATACCAGCTCACTTAAACAAAAAAAGGATAAATTCAATATGGATGCAGTATGCCTAGAAGAATACTCAAGAGAATGAAGGGTTAAATATTTCATATCTTCTGCCATGTTTTGTACTGAGCACAATACACCATGGGAATGGGTTGCAAGTTCACAGGAGCTTGTCTTTCCTGTTTGTGACTTACATTCAGCCTGTTCACCCAGTTCACGGATGTGAATGGCTTCTTAATCAAAGACTCCCACTTTGAACAGAAACCACATGTAGGTGGTTTATAGAAAACTTCCTTTTTTTTGACCCCCAATCTAAGCAAAAGTTCAAAATGAATCCTGTTGCTTCAAAGACCCAATTGTGGCTCTAACCCACAGTCTAGCAATGTTGGAAGCACATGGAGTTCCTCTGGCAACCACCGAACAGAGAAACACCATGAAAGCTCATTATTGTATGTTCACCCATTATATACAACCCTTTGGAAGCATCAGTCTTCCGCAATTTTGGTGAGACAACTTTTTAAATTCTTTATCTTCTGGTGAAGTTCATCATAGAGTTCCAACTAGCAAATCCATAATTATGAAAGTCAATCTTACCCTATGATATATGTGTTTGGCTCTCATAAACATCCAAATGAAGAGATTTGGAGGCTGTAAAAACAGAATGGCTTAGGGAAATGTTTCACTCTCTATTTCTATTTGTGGATTGAATATTAAAGAGAATATTAAAAATATTAAATTAAAAAGAATATTAAAGAGAAATATTAATTTTTTTTACTCCTGAAATACTAAAACACAAAATATAAATAGCATGTGCTATGACATCCTGAAATGTGGATTAATTTCTTAAATTATTTGTCATTAAGATTTCAATAATGCTAAACATTTTAGTCAAGTGGTTTTGTATAAGAAAGAATGAAGTAAGTCCCTACTATGTGCCAGGTACTGTCCTAAGCATTTTTGGATAGTTACAGCAACCTGGGGAGAAATGAGCTATTATTACCCCCATTTTATAGAGAGAGAAACTAAGGTAAACAGAGGTTAAGTGACTTGCCCTGGGCAATATAATATAAGCTTCTAACTGTGGATTTGAACTTAGATCTTTCTATCTCCAAGTCCAGCAACCTATTCACTTCATCTTCCTGTAAAAACAGACCTACCATCTCCTGCTTCCCATGTGCCCTAAAGAAAAGAAGCCAAGGGTCAGACCAACTTCCACCTGTCCCAAAGTGACTTCCTCTTGCACCTGCCCATGGAGAATTCCACTTCCTGATCTCCAGCCTCAGATGAGAAGAGGACTTTCCTCTGACCACTCCTCAGGCTCTCTCACCACCACTCCCAACAAATTTCTTGCCAAAGTCTATCAATTTCATCTTTGTGACATCTCTCAAATAGGCTTTCTTTAAGTACCAACTACAACTTTATCTTTTACTGGAAGCCTTCCCTAATCCCTCTTAATTTTAGTGCTTTCCCAATTTGGAATTATGCCCAAAGGGCTTTAAAAGAATGCATGCCCTTTGATCCAGCAACACCACCACTAGGTTTGTACCCCCAAAGAGATAATAAAAGGAGTTGCACACAAATATCCATAGCTGCACTCTTTGTGGTGGCAAAAATTGGAAAATGAGGGGATGCTCTTTGATTGGGGAATGGCTCAACAAATTGTGGTATATGATGGTGATGGAATACTATTGTGCTATAAGGAATGTTGAACTGCTTGATATCTATATGAATTAAAAAACCTCCATGAACGGATACAGAGTGAAATGAAGAGAACCAAGAGAACACTGAACATAAGAAACATTATGGAATGATCAGCTGTAATTGAATTTCATGCTAGTAGCAATGTGATGATCGAGGACAATCCCAAGGGACATATGAGAAAGAATGCTATCCACATCTAGAGAAAGAACTGTGGGAGTAGAAACACAGAAGAAATACATGATTTATCATTTGTTTGTATGGGTATATGATTTGGGGTTTTGGTTTTAAAAGATTTCTCTGTTACAAAAATGAATAATATGGAAATAGGTATCAAGTGATAACACATGTATAAACCAGTGGAATTGCTTGTCAACTCTGGAAGAAGGGAGGGAAGAGGAGAGGGAGAGAAAATAAATCATGTAACCATGGAAAGATATTTCTTTGAACTATTTCCTATGTATCGTACATATAGTTTTTTGTATATATGAATTTGCTTATTGTCTCTATTAGACTGTGAACTTTTTGAGGGCAGGAACTGTCTTTTGACTTTCTATATCCTCAATCATTGTTATAGCCTCTGACACCTAGCAAGCATTTAATAAATGTTTATTAATTGACTAGTATAAACCTGGTCTTTTTCACATAGATTATCCCCCCGTCCCACATTGTACATATATTTAGATATGCTCAACCATCAATTTAGAGCTGGAAGTGACCTTGCAGGTCACATAGCCATTTGATGTTAGGACTATAAATTTTGGTCATCAGATCCAATTCCCTTATTTGACAGATGAGGAATTTAAGGTCCTGAAAAGTGAAGTTAGTTGTTCGAAGTCACATACTACAATAAGTAAATGGCAGCTAGAATTGGAACCCAGATCCTGACTCCATATCTGGCACTCTTCTACTGTACAACATGTGAATAAATAATATTTCAAAAATAAGCAGTAGTATTTAAGGGATAGTTTTACAAAACTCTTACATACTTTATTGCATCTGATCTTCTCAAGACTCTTTGAAATATGATAGCATTAATACTCCAAATGGGCTTTTCTAGAATTTATTTCATGCCCATTTAGCGTCACCGCTTCTATCAACTCATAGGTCATTTGCTTGACTCTCATTCCATGGCCATGGACTGAGCTCTCTAACCACCAACAGTCATCTCAAAAATCCCTGAAGAGAAACAGTTTAGTAGACTAAGAAGAATACAAAACTAAGAATCGAAAGGTCCACTTATTTTTCCCAACTCTTCTACTAATAATTGTGTAGCATCGGGCATGCATTATGTCAATTCCTTGGACTCAATTTCCTTGTCTATAAGAGAAAAAGGGATTGAAATTGTTGGTCCTGTAGGCTCCTTTCAACTTCAAAAGTTGATGACTCCATGAAACTATTGAGAAGGCCAAGATAACTCAGGACAAAGCCATCACCAGTATTATGCTGGGTAGGGTGGGGTGAGACGAATCTTTAAAAAAAAGATCTCTATCAGTAGTATTATAAAGAATACTTTGAAGTAGTATTATAAAGAAAACTTTTTTTCCTTTGAAGGAAAATACATTAATAATTAACTCTATAGCCCCTTGCAAAGTGATAAGGTACCAGGGTTATAGTATTGCTATAAAAAAGGTTCAAGTCCCCTAGGTAATTGTCATGGGTGGAAACCTATTTGAGGGCACCCCAGCCCTATCCTGACCACTAGCCACACAGGTAAAGGATGGATAAAAAGAGGCTGTTCAGGGAGAAGGAAGGGGAAGGAGCCCAAAAATAGTACTTTATTATGTAAAATAACTTTGGGGTTGAAGCTATAAGACCTGGGTTTTTGGGTGACTACTAGCTTCTTGACCTAAATCACAAAGTGGCAAACTTTAAAGTGCCTTATAAATTGCCAGAAGATACCAAAACAACTAAATTCAGTCAGATAACTATTGATTAAATACCTAATACATGCCAGGATCTGAACTAGCTGCTAAAAACGCAAAGGAAAAAAATAGCTATCCCTGCCCTCAAGAAGCTTATATTCTATTGGGGAAAACAATATGTATACAGATAAGTAAAATTTTTAATATATACAAATAGAATGGTTAGAAATATGACTACAGAATCAGGAAAAGCTAAATTAAGACCTGTCTTTTATCCATACTCCATGTGTGATCTTGGACAAATCCCTTAAGTCAGAAATGGGAAAGGAGTAAACATTTAAGTAGCATCTCTGTGTCAAGCATTGTGCTTTCTTACAAATATTATCTCATATGATTGGTACAAAAACCCTGCAAGCCTTTATATAGTGCCTGCTATATGCCAGGCACTTGTGCTAAGTGCTTCTTCTTTTATTTTTAATTTTCATAAATATTATCTCACAACAAATCTATGAGGTAAGCGCTGTTATTATTCCCATTCTACAGCCAAAGAAACTGAGGTAAACCAAGGTTAAGTGATTGGTTCAGGGTTATAAAACTAGTTAGTGTCTAAGCCCAAACATAAATTCAGATCTTCTTAACTCCAGACAGGGGGTTCTGTTAATCCACTTGCTACCCCTCAATATCTGTAGGCAACCCTCTAAGACTAATTTCAAAAACTGCCAATATGTATTGGTGTATAAAGTCTCCTGGAGATTTTTACTTACAGGCACAAAATCATAGATCCTGACCCCCTAGTTCCCCCAAAAAACTTCTGGTTGGGCATGGGAGGTAGGGTACAATAACATCCCTAGAGATAAGGAAATGAATGGCTCAGTTAGCACTTAGTTATCAATTTCTTCATCCTGGATTATCCAAATTGAAGAGTATTTACTTTTTTGACTGCCTCATCACAATATGGACTCATTGAACCCACAGAACGCCAAAACCCAAGATATATTCTTTGTCTTCACACGATCTGCTACCTAAACATTCTTCCCCCCACCTCCATCCTACATATATGAAAACAATTCTTTAACACAAATGTAGAGCATTCCACGGACTCTGATTAAATGGCATCATATTATTCAATCAACAGACATTTGTAAGGTATTTCCTATGTACTTGGGTGTTCAATCTAGAGCTGGAAGAGACATTAAAGAACACCTACCTCATTTTATAGATATTCTAGGGGCTGTGCTATGCTCTGGGAACGCAAAGTCAAAAATGAAGCAATCCTTTTCCTCAAGGAATTTACATTCTTTTGGGGAAGGGGTACACACACACGCAATAAATCAGAACAATTTGGGGAGGGAGACACTAGCATCTGGACAGAACATGTAGAAGGTAGTATTTGAGTCCCTCAGCTTTGAAGAAAACAAAGGATTAACAGAAATTATTGACATACAAATATGTTTTTATATATACATATATATCATAGATACCCACACATGTGTTTATATTCATGTATACATATATTTAGAAGGTGTGAGTGTGTCTGTAAACACCTACCCTATAGTTTTAACCTGGGAATCCTCACTCTGGAATATCTCTCTCTGTGTGCAACCCTTTTCACAGGGGAATATTCCTCTGTGATGCCAGCCACATAGCTTTCTCATTTGGTGAATTCCTTCTGGGACATCCTTCAAGGATCCAGCCCATCTCCTAGATGGCTTCTTACTTTCTGGACTTTGTGCCCTGCAGGGATATCTCCTTGATATGCACATCTCCCACCCACCCCCAACTATTTTTTCAGCTCTTTTTTTTTTTTTTTGTATACTGTCTTCCCCTAATAGAATGTAGGCACCTCAAGAGCCTAGAGATTATCAGTCAATAAACATTTATTAAGCACTTCCTATATACCAGGCACTATGTTATTAAATCTTTCCACTTGAATTTGTATTACTAATGCTTAGCATAGTGCCTGGCACATAGTAACTCCTTAATCAATGCCGGTCGTCTTGTCATAATAACCTTCATTTCCAAATATATTCTTTCTCATTTCCCAACCCAAATCCTCATCCCTTGTAACAAAGAATAACAAAAATATAGGAGAAAAGGTGATTCCACAAAAGTAATCCATGTATCAATCGAGTCTGAAGGATAGGCAATATCAGACTGCCCCCATAGTACTCCTCCTCTTCAAAGAGATAAGGATAGTGCATTTTCTCATCCCTTCTTTAGAACCAAACTTTGAGATTATAATTACTCTTAAACCAAACATCTCATTTTACAAGAGTGTTAGAACTGCACTCTGATCCAGGAACACACGCAAAAAAATCCTGCCCTCACAAAGCTTACATTCATTTGGAAGATAGAATCTGAATATAACATTCAGGTGTTCTTGTTGTTGTTTGTAGTTTTTCCACTCATGTTACTGTAGATATCATAGCTATTGCTTATTCATTATTTCTTAGAAGCATAATAATATTACATACCTATACCTCAATGGATTTAGCTATTTCCCAATCAACTGATGACCATTTTGTTTCCTTTTCATGTTAATACAAAAAGTGCTGCTGTAACAATTTTGATTCACATGGGATGTTTCTGTTTGGGGCTTTTTTCTTTGGGACTTTTTGTCTTAGTATCAATTCTAAGAGAAGTGGCAATTGGAGTTAAGTGACTTGCCCAGGGTCATACAACTAGGAAATGTCTGAAGCCAGCTTCAAACCTAGGCCCTCTTGATTCCACACTTATTCAGAGACAAACATGAGCTACACAGTCCAGCTCAGTCTGAAACCTGCATAGAAAAACAAGGATAGGAATCCCAGATCAAAAGGAAAGTTTCAGTTCTGTCATTCTGAATCTCTAGAGCTTTCCATTTTCCTGAGTCTAGCAGAAGTTGACAGGAATACCAACCAGGGGCAAAACCACAGTTATATTCAGCCCAAACTCACATCAGGAACTTGTAGCTCTCAGACCAGTAAAGGAGCAATCAGAACCCTATATGAGATAAAGAGCTATCACTGATATCCTAGAATACCAATACTCAATAACCCAAGAAAACAGAAGGACCTAGGTATTTATAAGTTCAACCCAGATGTTAACTCCTGAAGTTTGCAAAGATTAGATGGAGGAACCCTTCCCCCCCCCAAAAAAAAGTATATATAATAATAGATAGATAGATAGATAGATAGATAGATAGATAGATAGATAGATAGATAGATAGATAGATAGATAGATAGATAGATCTTAACCATAAAGAGCTATCATGGGGACAGAAAGACTCAAGATACAAACCCCAAAGAAGAGAATGACTTCTAAGCATAAACACCCTGAAAGTAAAATACAGTTGTACATAAGATCAACTAGAATTCCTGGAATAGATGAAGAGGTATTTTTTTAACCTCTGTCAGTCTGAGTTTCCTCATCTAGAAAATAAAGATGTTAGCACTTATCTCCTAGAGTTATCATGAAGATAGAATGAGATAATATTTGTAACATGCTTTGCAAACCTAATATAAAAGCAAACTATTAGCTATTTGTGGAGAGCAATATATCTTAAACAAAACAAACTCTGTAGAGGGAGGATTTTGAAGGGCTAAAAAGAAAGGGATAAAAAGATTAAAAACCTGTTATCAGGTCTAGATAAAAGAAAAAGAAAAGGGAGCAAAAACAGATTGTATTAAACCTAGGGAACTGGTGTCTCCTCTCTCACTATTTTTCTAAGGAAGAATATAGGAGAACAGGATGGAGAGAAATACACAATTAATAGTTCTAACTATTCTACCCCATTCTATACCATTTAAATTAACAACTTAAATGAAAAAATAATATTTATAAATCTATAAAATGTCCAAATTAACAGAACAAGAGAGGACTTGAATAACTGATTCTCAAAAAAAATAAATCAAATAAGCCATAAAAGAACTCTGAAAATAAAAAAATAAATAAATAAATCAGACCAGATGGATTTAAAAACAAATTCTTTCAAATATTTAAAGAACTAACTCCAATATTACATAAACTACTTGAAAAACACAGAAAAAGAAGAGGTCCTATCAAATTCCTTCTATGATGCAAATATGGTCTTGATACCTAAACCATGGAGAATTCTAACAAAGAAAGAGAACTATAGGTCAGTATTCTTGATGAATATTGATGGGAAATTTTTTTAAGATAAAATATGAGCAAGGAGACTATAGTAACAGATGACATATGTTGTGCACTACATTATATTTATACCAGAAATGCAAAACTGATTCAATATTAGCAAAACTAGAAATACAATCAAACATAAAAAGTAGATGATTATATCAAACAGATTCAGAAAACACTTTTGACAAGATAGAATGTTCATATCTGTTTAAAAAAACACTAAAAAGCCTGGGAATAAAAATGCTTTTCTTTAATAAGTAGCAACTCTCTAAAATTATCTATAATGGAGATGAACTATATAACATTAAGCATAAAACAAGGATATCCATTATTATCATTACTATCCAAAATAGTGCTAGAAATGCTAGCTCTAGCAATTAGATAAGAAAAAGAGATTGAAGGAATAAGTATAGACAAAAAGGAAACAAAATTATCACTTTTTTGTACATGAGTATGACAGATTACTTAGAGAACACTAGAAAGTCAACTAAAAATTAATTGAATTATCAGCTTCATTCAGCAAAGATGCAGAATGTAAAATAAGATCACACAAATCATCGGTATTTTTATCTATTACTGAAGCCGTCCACCGACTCCACGAAGATTCCTAGTGGGTTGGACACTCAGAAAGGGGAACCAGGGACTGAATGAAAATGGGTTACGGGTTAAGGATTAATGGAAAGAGAACATAAGGCGAGAATAAAGACACACAGACACAGAAAGTTTTGGCATAAGGTAGACAGACAGCGAGTAAGCTCTGGTGGTCAAGAGCTTCTTGGTTAGGAGCTCTGATGGTTAAGAGCTTCTGCTTCAACTGTCATATAGCTACTTTTAGTAGGGTTACAATCATACATGGGGGGTGAGCGGGGGATGAGGGAGCCAAGTGGTCTGATGTGAGGTAAACATCAAGAGATACACACTGTTGGGCCCTAAAGCAATAGATAGAGGAAACATCTAGATCCCGAATCCATATGGCCTAAGGTCTTGATACTAATTTCTTGTTTTTTGGTAAAATAAGGAGTCTGAGATAACTGACCAGTCTTCCAGAGTGTAGCCTTAGGGAAGGGCTAGGAATTTGGCACGGTTGAGGTTTAATTCAACTCAAGGTTATAGAAATCATTCATAAGCAATACAAGAGTCATTTTTGAGCACTCTTAAAATAATATCATAATTAATGTATACCTGGATTGCTACAATTACCAACAAAATCCAGTATGGAAGTATAAAAAGAGGAATTCTATTGAAAATAACAGAAAGCACAAAATATTTGGGAGACTATCTTTACACATAAAATTAAAGAGGTTTTGATCCAATCTAATGCAGCTAGAGTTTGAAGAAAAGCAGATAAACTAGCTGGACAGGCCTCAAATCCATCAGTGAATTGGGGGAATGTCTACCCCAAGAATGTGAAGACTTTCTGCAGCAGAATGGGAAAATGAAAATAATTTGCTTCAATGGCCATGAAGGCAAATGAAGTGGGCACTATGGCATGCCTAGACCTTGGTCAGACATCAAAGATGCCAAGGTATCCTGTATCCTGTATCCTGGCCATTATCAGTCTTTTGTCTTTCCACTTTGCCTCCCTTAAATCTAATTCACTCACAAGTCAAGACATCACCCTGTTGATTGTCTTTGTTCCACTTCAAAATGAAAGATGAACACTCCTTGCCTGGAATTATCATCCCTCATCTCTGCCTCCTTGTTTCCCTGAAGTCCCAACTAAAATCCTATCTTCCAAGGAACTTTGCCTCAACACCTCTTAATTCTGGTGTCTTCCTTTTGTTAATTATTTCCTTTTTATCTTTTATTTATGCATGTAATTTGTTTGTACATATGTGTTTGCATATTGTCTCCCCGTTAGATTATGAGCTCCTTGAGGACAAGGAATAACTTTTTCCCTCTTTTTAGCCATCCTAAAAAGCAATTTATAACTATGCCCAAAAGGCTATTAAGTTGAGTACAGTCTATACTTTGAACCAGAGATACTGCTCCTAGGTCTACACCCTCAAAGAGACCAAAGAAAGCAGGAAATGAACTATATATACAAAAATATTTATAGCAGCTAATTTGTGGTAGCAAAGTATTAGAAACTGGCAGTGTAGCCATTAATTGCGAGACGGCCCAGCAAGTTAAGATATATGAATATGATGGAATAGTATTGTTTTAAAGAAATGAAAAACTGATACAAAATGAAGTGAGCAGAACCAGGAAAACAATGTACACAATATAATTTGCAATATTGTAAAGATAAATAATTTTGAAAGAAGAACATTAATCAATTTAATGACCAACCAAAATTCTAAAAAAACTTATGATGAAATTTGCTACTACCTTCCCCTTCATAGAAAGATAATGGATTCAGAGTAGAGAGAGAATTTTTTTTTAACAGCAACGAGGGAATTTATTTTGTTTGACTATACATGTTTGTAACAGGTGGTTTTCTTGCTTTTTCAATATGGAAGGAAGGAGAGAAGGTGGATTTTCATTTGGGGAAAAAAAAAGAAACTAAATTTCTTCATAAGTCAAAATTGACCTAGAAGGCAGCATGGCACCAGGGAAAGGTAATAGATTTGGAGGTAAATTATTTCAGATATTATTCAAGTTTTGCTGCTTATTACCTGTGTGACCGTAAGTCATAACTTATATTTGACTCATTTTTTGTATCTATAAAATAAGGAGGATTAGCCACAATGAAAACTAAGTTTTCTTCTAGTAGATGATCATATGAGCTATGATCTCCCTTGTCTCTTGTCTGTACCTTCTTCTAAAAATTTTCTAAGTCTATGGACTCTAGACTCTCTTACCCATTCCTACTATAACCACACTAAAAGAGACTCATCACCTCTCTCTTGGATTATTTCAATAACCTTTTATCTGGTTTCCCTGCCTCTTCTCTCCCCTAAGTGGCTAAGCATGGCTTAAGCTGAAAGCCTGGAATAAAAAAAAAGCTAAGTTCAAATCCAGCCTCATACACTTACCAACTATGTAAGTAAGGCAAATCAAAACCTCAGTTGGTCTGAGTTTCCTCACCTGTAAAACAGGGATAGTAAAAGTGCCTACCTCAGAGCAACCCTCTGTGAGAATCAAATGGGATAAGATTAGAAAGCACTTAGCATAGTGCCTGGCACATAATAGGCACTACATAAAAGGTGACTTCCTCTGCACCATGAGAGCCAAGTAGAGGAAGAGTGAATGCCTCATAGAAAGATGAGGCAAAGGACCAAGAAACCAGAGTGTGATGACCAAAGAAGCCAGAGGCAGAGATGGAATAAACCATTTTCAGAAAGACAGAAACCTTCAGGAGACATCACCCTATAGTGGGCTGTTCTGGGTCTCCCATCTGATAAAGGACCCACCACCTTTTGACACCTCCCTAACAAAAGGACATGCCACTTTTTAATGCAAATTCTACCTACCTGCCCCTTGATATGTGCCATAGGACTCATGTCATTCTGGACTGATTGTTTTCTTTGTAGCATCTGTATCATAAATCCTCCCTACTCTCTTGGTTAAAAAAAAAAATACTGGAGTGGTTTGCTGTTTCCTTCTCCAACTCATTTTCCAGATGAAGAAATGAATGCTTGTTCCTTTCCTTCCCTTCTTCCCTCAAAATTAATCACCATATCTTCCAAAGTGATCCTCCAGTGACACAACTTTGATTGGGTCTTCCCCTAATGAAAATTCTCCAAAACCTCCCTATATTGCATATATCAATCAGCAGTTATTTTTCAAGTACTTACTAGGTATAAGACTCTATGCTAAAGTAGTAGTAATAAAAACAGACCCCAAAAAGGTGAAGCAATCAGTGCTCTCAAAGAGTTTATATATAGTCCATACTCCCTAAGCATGGCACTCAAGAGCTTCCACAATCTGGCTCCAATTTTTGTTTTCAGTCTTATCTCCCATCATCCTCTCCCCACCTCCCTGTGAACTCTAAGCCCTAATCAAACTAGACTACCTGCAGGACCTTGGGTAAACTCTTCATGTTCCCATGTTTCTGCTTGGGGACGTCTTATTTTAGAGAATCTTTCAAGGTTCAGTTCAAATGTTAACTTGAGCTTTCCTTGGTCCTCCCATCCACCATAATCTCTATTTTCACTCTGAATACTCTGTACCTTTTATAGAATTTTGTATAACAGGTATGGATATGTGTCTTATCTACCTACTTGAATATAAGTTCATTGAAGACAGAGATTAAAATTTCCTATTTTTTCTATTTTCTTTATCTTCTACAAGTACCTGGCCCAGGCTTTGCATATAGTAGGTGTTCAATAAATAGTTTTTGAATGAGACAAACACTGGAATAAAAAGACTTTAACACTTCTAAAGATTCTTATAACTGTGTTTTTAAAAATGAGGAGAGCCCAAAATAAAAATTCTTCTATTGGATAATTTTTCCTCAGATTAATTTTATTGCAACTGGAATCCAGATTGCCATGTCTTTTTGTCATTCTCCCCATGCAGAAGTTTAGGAGGCTACAAGGAGCCCACTGTTTTGAAGTTAAATAGCAATCAACCATCCCACTCAGGACAATAACAACACTAGACTGCAGAGAAGAGGAGAGTTCCATCCCGCACTAAGTGCTTTGCAAACCTTTAAAAAAAAGCTGTATAAATTCTAGCTTTTACTACCACAGAAAATTAAAGGAAAGAAGAAGTGAGCAGAGTAAATAAGTAAATGAATGAATCGAAGGGGCAAGCTCTCTCGTGCTGCTTTCTAGCCACTTGGGGAAAAAGAAGACAAGCCAAGCACACAGTATATGAATCAATCAGCTGGGAATATCTCCAAGTTTGTCCGTGTGTCCCCCTTCAGAGCTCATAAGCGTGCTAGAAACATCCCAGACCTCCAAACTACTGAATTCAAGCCCTCGGATCTGCCTGTCGCGTGACTTTAAGGCAATCCGTTTGTGCCCTCCACAGTTGCTCATAAACACATCTCGGAGGTGCATGGTCACTAAGCATTTAGTGAAAGTCAACTGACTTCTTTAGTTACTTCCAAGGATCAGCGCTACTCAGCCCGTAGCAACAAACAAGCATGGCCCCCCAAAAAATAAACAAAAAGGTGCGATATAACCGGTGGTAGAGTCCATGAGGAAAAGGAAAATGGCAAAACAGAAAAGGAATTCCAGTTTCAGGCTAGTCCTTACCTCTTAAAATAAAAAAAATAAAAAAATAAAAAGTCTGCAGACCTGAGAATAAATCCACCTGTGGGGCTCCTATCTCCCCCGAGTTCACTAAAATCCCTCCTCTTTGTTTGCATAAAGTTTAGGCGCTACTGAAGAGAAGCCGAGCCAATGAAAGTATTCTCAAACCAAGATTAATTACTGATTTATCATTTGGGAAAGGTGAGCTCTGCATTCAGCAACAGCCCAGGAGCAAAGAGGGAGGAGGCGGGGCCGCTGATTTATGTGCTTGGGAGGTGACTAATTAGAGCTGCTCAAAGGAAGATAAGGGGCCACCAAATGGGGCTTGTGAAAAGCATAATGAAAGGTAGGAACTTAGGCAGGCCAAGAGGGGCGGAAAAAAAAGGAAAGGGAGAGAGAGAGGAGCCTGAGCCAGCCTGCACTGGCGGGGAGAGAAAAGGAAAGGGAGAAAAGCAGAAACAATGTGAGGATTCTGAGTCAACCGCACATTTGGAAAACCACCAGGGGACAGGAAGAAAAGGCCCATGTCCTCAACAGATCAGATAAGGCAGAAGACAAAATTCTTTGTTGCTCATTTTTGAACATCTATTTTTTTTTGTTTTGTTTTGTTTCCAAAGGGGAAAAAGGAGCAGTGTTCCCGCTATAACAATACCACCTGTGTTAGCTCCGAATGTTTGGCTGACAATCCATCCCCGTTGCCTGAGAAACCAGGAAAGAATGAGGCTTGTTATCCCATTTTACAGATTGGGAAACGGGCCAGAGTGATTCAAACTAACAAGATGAATGTCAACTCTCTGAAAATTCAGGTGGGGGTAATTTAATTTAGTTTAGTTTAGGTTGTTTTTTAAATGAAATAGAACAATCTGTATTTAGATGCAGAGAACCTGGATTAATAATTTAGCTCTGCCTTTTCTATTTAATTGATCTTTAACAAGTATTTTGAGGTTTGTGGGCCTCAGTTTACTCATTTGTAGATGAAGAAGTTGCACTCCCTTTCAGCTCTATGATCAGCACCAGGAATACAAATATATAGAGAACACAGACTATGCCTTCAAGAAGCTTAAAATCTAATGGGGGGGAGTGGAGAACAGCATGGTGAGAGATACAGGTGAGATGATAGAAAGCAGAAGGGATTGTATCCCAGAGAGATCAAAGATGTGGAGAAAGGACCAACACATTCAGAAATGTTTATGGCAGCTCTTTTGTGGTGGCAAAGAACTGAAAGCTGAAGGGATGCCCATCCATTGGGGAATGCCTAAATGAGTTGTGGTATATGATTGTAGTGGAATACCATTGTGTCATAAGAAATGACAAACAAGAAGATCACACACACACACACACACACACACACACACACACACACACACACACAAAACAAAAAACTGGAAACACTGATATGAAGTGATGCAAAGTGAAGTGAGCAGATCCAAGAGAACATTGTGCACAGAAACAACAATAAAGTATGCTGATTGACTGTGAATGATTTAACTATCAGCAATGCAAAGATACAGGACAACTCCAAGGGACTCATGAGGAAAAGGATTACCCACCACCCCAGAAGGAATGATGGAGTATGAATGCAGACTGAAACATATCCATCTTCACTTCATTTCCTCCATGAATTTTTCTCTGGTTTAAGTATGTGTCTTCTTTCACAACATGGCAAACATGGAAATACCTATTGCACAATAATATTCGTACAATCTATATCACATTACCTGCCATCTCAGTGAGGGGGGGATGGTTGGGAGGGAGGAAAAGAACATATTGTAAAATGGCAAAAAACTATTATAAAAATCATATCTAAGTGTAATTTGGAAAAAATATTAAAAAAATAAATAAAAAGAAAAACAGAAGGGAAAGGACAAGCAAGGCAATATTTTTTTTAAACCCTTGTACTTCGGTGTATTGTCTCATAGGTGGAAGAGTGGTAAGGGTGGGCAATGGGGGTCAAGTGACTTGCCCAGGGTCACACAGCTGGGAAGTGGCTGAGGCCAGGTTTGAACCTAGGACCTCCTGTCTCTAGGCCTGACTCTCACTCCACTGAGCTACCCAGCTGCCCCCAGGCAATATATTTTGAGAAATTGTAGGAGAGAAAAATTATTGTGAGCTGGAAGTTGATTTTGAGCTTCCTTCTCAAGATTCAGTACTTCTCCCATAATTTTCCTCCTGCATGTTTCAATGAAGTTATCTCTCAGGCATAACCATTATCAATTTAACTAGACCCAGCTTTGAGTTTAGAATTATGAACCATTTTTATGAGACCAGAAAAAGTCTGCATATGAGCTGCCAGCTACAACTTGGACAAAGTCTGACCCAGGACTAGTGGTCTATCTAGATCATCAATCATTTATTCATTTGCTACATGGGTAGACTGGCTGAAGAATTCCAGGGCCTAGAATCTAAATTAAGTTCAGTTCCTGGGAGGGAGAAAGAGGTGTGAGAAAGGAGAAAAGGTCCCTGCAGGGTTTTATCTGCTGAGTAGAAATTTCCTCTTTCCAGAATAGCTGTGAGCTGTTTACAATTTTTAGCACCGCAAAAGTTACACAAGTGGTTAATGTCTTCTTATCTACTAACTCCCACCAACGATAAACCCAGCTATCTTTATTGGGGTGGGAAGCGTGGGTGTTAGAAACAGGCCCAAAGCTCCTTAAGCATCTGCTTAAAGTATGACTGTCTTCTCTCCTCCCTTTCCCATCATAGGTAGAAGGAAGTAAGGGTGGGAGGAAGGAAAGAGAGGGAGAGAGAGAGAGAGAGAGAGAGAGAGAGAGAGAGAGAGAGAGAGAGAGAGAGAGAGAGAGAGAGAAATGGAGATGAAA
>NC_058131.1:130187563-130275888 GCF_016433145.1 Gracilinanus agilis | reverse complement strand
AAAGAAAGAAAGAAAGAAAGAAAGAAAGAAAGAAAGAAAGAAAGAAAGAAAGAAAGAAAGAAAGAAAGAAAGAAAGAAAGAAAGAAAGAAAGAAAGAGGCAGCTGGTGCTAGAAGTGAGCAAGGACTTTTCTCTCTCATTTCCCTCTGTCTTTTAATAAATCATTGTAGCAGCTCTGTGACAGGTCTCTGTTATCCTTAAATGCTCAAGCAAACAGCTTTTCTTTGGGACTATTCAAGCTGCTGCCAGGGAAGCAGGGTTGCAGGCAGGAAGCAGGTCACTCAGGCTGCTCCCCCTCTAATTCAATTAGAAAGGCAAGCTTGGAGTCAATATTCATTGCCCAGGACAAGAATTGCTCACAACACAATGAAATGATAATGAGAGCATTCACAAAGGGGACCAGCTTCATAATCAGTTTTTAAAGAGGTACTGTGGTACAGGACTGTGTAGGAGCCTGGCAAACCCACTGGAGGCATATGGGGGGGGGGGGTCACACCTTTGGGATTTCCCCTTATCCCTCACCATCTGTAATGCTGGGCAGAAAGCAGACTGTGAAACCAAGGGAATCTGGCCCTGCCCTGTTCCCCCAGTGTCATTCCATTCAGCTTGTCTGAGATCTCCAGGTGAAAAGATTTGATGGTTGGACATCCATCTTATCCCCTTAGGAATCTCAGCTTCTTGTCTGGATCATTGGTGCACTAACTTCAAAGAGCATTCCAACTGGACTCTTACATCATGCAAAAGAAGAAGGGTAGCAGATGGGAAAACAGAAAACCCTATAGCTGTTCCCAGCAAACATAAGCAATGCTACTAGGTGGTATTACTGACCACTAGGCATCCAAAATGATGTTCTTGAAAGAGTTGGATTTGGGGAGAGAAGCAAGAGCTACGTTCAGATCTCTACCAGGCTGCTTATTACCTGTTTATGTAATCTTGGGCAAACCACTTAACTCCTAGAGGCCACCGTTTCTTCATCTATAAAAGAAAAGGATTAGATTAGATGATGTTCAAAGTCCCTTCTATCTCTAAATCTATAATCCTGTGATTTCCTGAAAAGTAACTTGTAATGATGAAAAGTTTTGTGGTTTAGTAGAAAGAGTTTTGCATTTGGACTCAAAAGATCTGAGTTTGATGTCTGATTCTGTCACTAGCCCGATGATTTGGGGGACAAATCACTTAACTGCTCTGCTCTAAACTTCTATTTTCTCATCTGCAAAATGGAGCAATATTTACACTACCCTGGGGTTATGAAAAAAACAAGTACTATTTAAATTTGAGCTATTATTACCTTGTTTAAAAATAATAATCAGCTATTTTGTAGCTTATACTTGCACTGGGAGATTTGACTTGCTTTGGATGTTATCAATTAACCACATATTGGATTAGAGCCATCAGAGTTTTTTCAACCTTTTGATGGGTGAGGGAGGGGAGGGGCAAGGGTAAGGAAAAAAAGAAAGCCAAGATAAGATGCAGCCCTCATTATCATAAAATTGGTATTTGTAGTAACCACGTTTCTTGGTCTAATGAGGCTACAGATCATATTGAGAAACAGCTCTTTCCAAAGTTGCTTATTTATTACTTTTTCCTGACATGGGCACATTAAGATCACGAGATTCAAGTCATGAGAAAATCTGAACAAAGTCTCAACCAAATTCTGTCAACTAATCTGTGTGTCTGGCTGTGTCAGGGTAAGATCTGACCTAGAAAGCTGAAAAATGAAACTTACAATTGGCTGTCAAGGATCACTTGTTTTTTGTTTTGTTTTGTTTTGTTTTGTTTTCATAGCAGAGTACTAACTAAAAATGTTGGTGTCCAGGGCAATTCATTTGGGCAGAAGAGGAACTGGAGGAATAGGGAGGGAGGGTAGTGCAGAATAAAGGGCAGGATAGCCAAAGAGGAATTCATTTGAGATTCAGCTTCACTGGGTTATATATGGTGGCAGAGAAGACTAGCACTTTTGGTGTGAGGGCTTGCCAAAGCCCTTTCCATGGCCACTCATCCAACTATGGTGTCCACCTTTCACCCAACTCTTGCCTGGCTCCAAGAAGCTGTAAGATGGGTTGTAGCCAAACCCTGGAAAAACTGCCAGGCTAAAGCAGTTCGAGGGTAATTGATGGACCTCAAAACCACTGGTGATTTAGGGGGACAGCTGCCCCAAGCTTGTGAAGACTTCTCCCAGTCAAATGGGCAGAGGAGAATTATTTGTCCTAACAGCCATGAAGGAGACTGAAGCAGACACTGGCGCACTTAGATATTGATCAGACTTTGAAGATGCTAAGTATTCCAGGTCATTGCCAGTCACCTTGACTTTTGTCCTACCACTGAACTTCAGTGGCTCTGGAGGAGAGCGTGAGGCTGATGACTGTGTAACTCTGCCTCACATCAACTCACAGGCAAGTCAAGATGTCACTAGTCCTCTTTGAAAAAAAGATGAACAGCCTCATTGGGGAGATTCCAATTGTTTCTTCTCTGCAGAAGTCCAATTTCTATCAGTACTCCCTAAATTATAGTGTCCTAGGAGCAAAACCCTAATCACACTACCCTAGCTGTGGATCTGTTTCATAACATTATTTTAACCAAAAGAGAAAACATATCCCTAATCAACTTTTTTTTAAAAGATTTAAAAAGCCATTCAATACCCCATTTACCCAGTAGCCTTACTACCATCCTATATCACCTTCAAATCTGTTCCATTTGCTTAAAACACTATAAAACCTTTAGTATTCAAACCTCTCCTGAAGCCCAAAATCATTCATAAAACTTTGCAGAATGACCAGAACAAGAAGAGCTGACTTTTTGTAGTCTCCCTCCTGTATTGACATGAACTTCCAACCTAAATATTTGCTCTTAGCCATGACCTGAATCCAACTTTAACAAATGAAAATTTTAAATCATTTTCCCACATGGTCTCCCTCCATATTAATCTGGGTCAGTGTCATCTGGGAGTGTAACCTCCTATGGACCATGGACTATATCTGCCTAAAGACTACAGGTAAGCAAAGCTTTACACATAGGCCATATAAGCAGGTATTTAATAAGTGGAGGAAGGAAAAGAAGAAAGGTGAAATAGAAAGAGAATGAAAAAGAGAAAAGAAAAAAAGAAAGAAGAAAAGTCTGAGGCACAATTCTAGTTTCCCTGATTCAAGTGTCTCATGCTTACTAACAGGCATGAAGTTAAAGGAATATTGCTCATCATTCTTATTTCCTCATCTTTCATCTGGATTTTTTTAAAACATACCTGGAAATCTCAGTGATATGAACAAGTTCTTAGACAAGCAGGAACTCAATGGAGATGGCCAAAAGGAGAGATTTCACACTTTTCCCAAACCCTGTGAGTGATGGAGGCTAATAAGTGTTTGAGGCTACATTTTAACTCAGTTCAATTTGACTCTAGGATCATAGTTCTATACCTTGTACCCCCTATCTGTCTATAATAAAGTTGCAAATTTTATTTTACATGTTTCTTGTTGTCCCTCAGCACTTAAGTATGGCAGCTTGCATGTGATAGGTACCCAATGAATATTTATTGAATGAATGAACAAATGAAGGTTAATTCAGAAATTACTGGTTATTTTCTTTAAGGTAGAAATGTCAGAAAGGAGAAGCAAAATGGGTATAAAAATATTTTTTCTATCTAACTCAGAAGGTACAAGGAAAGTAGTTATTTAATATGTTGTAGAAGTGTTCATTGGAATTAAAGTAAAAAAAATCCATGTAAAGCATCATAATCAAGATCTCCTTATGTCAAGAGGAAGTCCTTATGCTGGGTCTCTCTCCAAACTCCAACATTAAGATCATGAAAAGGTATGAGCTTTTTTTTTTCTATTGGAATCCCTTTAGAAGAGAAAAACCACATTGTAGGTAGAATCTATAATTTTAAGGAGTTATTGACAGAAGAAAAATGATATTTGTAAGGCTTTTGCCTAATAAATCTTTTCTCCCCTTTTCTTAGAAGTCTTTAAAACCTTAATCAAACAGATCAGACATAGCACAAGCACACAAATATGAATGGGCATGCGTGCACACACACACACACACACACACACACACACACACACAAAGAGTGCCTTTGCTAGCTGAGGCAGAGACAGGTAGTTGAACCTATATTATATCCTGTGTCCTCTCTACTTAGGCAGTTTCCTACAGATCACACAAGAATGCATGTTCCAAGCACAGCATTCCTTGGCCACACATGCAGCTGCATAATTTGAGGGTGCAAATTAGGTACTGAGACCTTTTTTTAAAAAATGTAGCCCTAAGGGGTACATTATTCCGTATTGTAGCTACATGGTCATTCAAGATAAACAGAATATGCTTTACTAGGGTAATGTTGCTTCCACAGTGAAAGAGGTGGTGAGGATGATGATGATGGCTACTTAAGTCAAGTAAAATGAAAGACATTATCACACACTATAAACAGTACCAAAATTGAAACTAGGAAGCCTTGGTTCTAATTCCAATTCTGAAACTTCCTGACTATATGAATTTGGGTTTCCATTTCCTTATCTGTAAAATGGGTGTAAAAATACTTTTGCTATCTAACTCAGAAGGTGCAAGAAATGTATTTATTTAATATGCTTATGGAAGTGTGCATTATTGTTTCTATATCATTATCTTCATCATTCTATTCTGAATAGATTCTTTAATCACAGAGTCAATGGCTATTTTAATAGATCCCTTTTAAAGAGACAAGGCTGACCCAGATTATTAATAGAATCTACCAGACAAGAGACTTATTTGTCATGTAAGAATATTTGCACTTTACTTTATCCCTGACTTGGCCTGGGGCATGTACCAATGGATCTGTACACAGCACTGTGCTCTGGCAGACAGTAAATAGTCAGTGTCTTCACCACCACCCCCATTCCCATATGCCCTTCTTCCCTTTTGTTTTAATCCTCAATGCAATCTTCCTTGGTTCCAGACACCCCCAAAAAATCCAGACATCTCCTCTCTTTGTTCTTAGGCTACCTTAAATCCAGGTTCTGTCTATATGGCGTGTAGGACTGACAAAGTGCTATGTACTGCCTTGGTCAAGCAGCATCTAGTGGTGCATTATGTTTTATTTGGGGTTGACACATTTTAGGAAAGAATATTTATTGATAAGTTGAAGAATTTCCAAAGGAAATCAAATAGGATGAGAAAGGGCCTCAAAAGGCTAAAAGAGGATTGGTTAAAAAACATTAAAAACATTTAACCTAGAAAAATGGAGTTTAGCAGTTCCATGATAACCTTCTTCAAGAATCTGAAGGTCTGTCAAGAGGGATTGATCTATTTTGTTTGAGTTCTCAGGATAGGGCCAGGAGTGACGGATAGAAGCTACAAAAAGGTATGCTTAGGCTTTATGTCAGGAACAATTTCTTGATGATTTAGTAAAGGAGGATTGACCAATTGTTTTTTTAATTACAGCTGAAATAGATGGCCAGTGTTGTGAGGTATAGTTCATCTCTGAATTTCCAGGATTAAGTAGCTGTGGACTTATAAAAGGGTAGCTAAGAATGAATGAAGAAAAATAGGTAGTAAGCACCTGCTAAATTCTAGAGAGAGTGCTAGAGATTGGGAATATAATACAAATAAAAAAGTAAGAAAATCTCTCCTGAAAGAACTCACATTCCAACAGGTGGAAGCAGCTCATACAGAGAAGGGTATGTCGGTAGCTTGGGAAGTTTTAAGATGGGGTGTCATGGATTATAAGTAAGGTCATTCATTAGGAATTAGAGTGACATGTTCTTTCCACTAGCCAAGGTAGCATTGATTTGATTACTGTTCCCAAAGGAGGAATGATAAGGAAGGGAGCAGAAGGGCAGATGACAAGAAGACTAGGTAAGCCCTGGCTTCATGGAGGATAGCAAGATGAGATATGAACTATAGTGTGGATTGAGCTATAGTGATTTGGATGAATTTATAATCACTCACTCATAAATCAGAATGGCTCTGTCCTAGAGAAGAATTCCAAAACTGAATGTATTAATTTTCCCAGGAAGTTTTCAGTCAACTAGATTCATTTTATAAGCTCTGCTCTGCTAATGAACTTCATAGGCTCAAATTGGTAGAAAGAGGGGCAGTAATAGGGTAAGTAGCAAGATGTCTATTAGGTACTGGCTTCATCATGGTTGGATTCATTCAATGGGAAACACTGGTCTGGGGCTGGCTAGTGATAGCAATATATATAATCTTTAAAGTCCTAGAAACACACTTGGGAAGGTATAGAGAGTATCCCTTAGAAATTTGTGAGGAGAAAGGACATGAAGAGCTTAGGGAATTTGGAACCATAAGATGTAAAGGTCTCTGGAGAATGAGAATCTATAGGCAACTTGGGAAGTCAATTGGAGGGGTAACCTATAGATATAACAACCCCTAGGGATAGGGTTGTCATTATTGCCTTTAGAAACAAATTAGTCAATCAATAAACATTTATTAAATGCCTACTTGGAGGCAGCTAGATGGCTCAGTGGATAGACTGGACCCAGAGTCAGGAAGACCTGAATTGAAATCTAGACCCAGATACTCACTAACTATGTATCCCTGGGCAAGCCACTAAATGTCCATTTGCCTTAATCCACTAGAGAAAGAAATGACAATCCACTCTAGAATCTTCACCAAAAAAATCCCATTTCAGGTCATGAAGAATCAGACACAATTGAACGATGACCAAGTGCCTACTATGTACCAAGCATTGTGCTAAGCCCTGGGGGTAAAAAAAAATAGGCAAAAAATAGTGCCTGCCCTCAAGAAGCTTAAAATCTAATGGAATTTGAATGTAAATAGATAATAGATTAGAAAGGCAGAGAGCCTGTAGACATAGAGTGGGGTGGGGGTGTCTTAGGGAGTAACAAGAGTCTGACATATAGTTAAATGACTGAAAATGGACATTGAGTTAGGACTAGAATTGAATTTTACTTTGGCAAATCACAAAGTTGTTTTAATGACCTCCAACCTCTCCTTGGAACAAAGGCTCATATTGTTGGGTTGGATAGTTATGACTGATAGAATACTCTGGTCTTCAAAGAACTGAAGTCAACATTCATTGAAGGGCATGGAGAAGTAGATGATGAGAGTAAGCAGAATGAAGCATATTATAACCAAGGAATTACTTTAAAAGAGTGAAATAAAATGGAACAGAAAATATAGGCTGGTCAAGAGTAGATGACCAATGACCCATCCATGGGCTTCACTGGTATCCACATTATTTCTACAGAAAGCAAAAAAAGTCCTCTGAGGTGGACGCCTCAAGGTGAATTTATTGGAAGACATATTGGAGACTCCCATGGGATAAGTAGGCATGGATGTGTTGCAGGCTGCATTATTAAGAATACCCACATGGATGAGATCACAGACGTCTTTAAGTAATGGAGACTTCTAACATTTTCGTGTGTATTTTAAAAGAAGTCTTTTTCTTCCATAATCCAAACATTCACTGGGAAACTTCTGTTTACATTCTGAACTTATTTAACAAACACTTTCTTTACAGATAGTTCAAATGTAGACTTCAATGCTTTTCACATTCAGCATAATCTAAAACAATAAAATTTGATAACTACCTTCCAGAAACAAAACAAAAAAATTGATCTTTGGGAGGGTTAAGCCCTCAGATTGGCCTGGAGACAGGGGAATGGATTAGATGACTTGGAGAAATTCTCTTTGATCTCAGATCCAATGATATTCACTTGCCAAGAAAGAATTCATTCACAACTATACTCAAAACTATGCCTAGTGAATCTCTTGGCAATTATGACTGTCATAAATAATGATCACTAGTCATACACTAAATTCATTAAAGCATGCAAAGCAGGTGTTCATTCAAAGCTAACTGTGTTGGGTTGAATGCCATCTCAATCTGACTTCATAGTAATGAGATAAGCAAAGGGTAGTTACATTCATTATGGGAATTACATTCAGTCTTCTTTGGGTACTGCCTATTTAAGTTGGATAACTTCCCTTCCATTATGCCTTAAACAGGAAAATAATCTACTTCATGCAATACTTATAATTTATAAAGCATGTGACAGGGTCCTAGTCACATATGCGTTCAAAAATCCATTAATCAAAATTTCTCATGCCTTGAAACTTTTATTCAGGTATAGAATATAAAAGACCTAAATACATTGGCACCAAAATGTGCATCATTTTCTGATAGTGCATATTTTTAAATTTGTCTTGGCAGGCCTAATCTGCTTAATTTCTTTCAATGCTGCCAAAAATTCATGGAAAACAAAATGCATTAAGCTGGCAGACTTCAGCATGATGTTTGAAGAGACAACACATGCAAACACTCTCCACTTGCCAAACAGGAATACCAGGATAAGGGCTATTTCATATAGGCACCGAAGACAGAAGAAGAGAATGTTCAAGCTAGAATCTCTGTTACCTTGCAGAGGGGAAAACTGAGATGCAGAGAAACTAAAGTGAATTCTAGGAAGTGGTATAATTAGGGGGACCAGTTAGTGACAGCATTAGGACTAGAAGCCATACTCTCAGCTCAATACAGATCTTTGGACTGTACATTCTAAGTTATAACTTGATTAATGTTACTAATAATAAAAATTATGATAGAACACATTAAAGATATAATTAAAGATATACATGACCAAAAGAAAAAATGAGCTGAGAATATAGCAAAAAATGAAGGGCAAGAGATGGATGAGAGGCAGCTTGATAGAATGGAAAGAAAGCTGCCTTCTGAGTTCAGGGAAAGACAAATTCTAGTCCTATTTGTGATATACCCTGGCTATGGAGATCTGGGCAGGTCAGAGCTTCTTGGGACCCCAGAAAATATTCAGGACTATTATTAGTTGCAGGGTGAATGTTGATTTGCTTTGATAAAGGACATCCCTCACTGTGGCTCCCTCTACTAATGAAATCACAATTAGGTACAGTAAAGGGTGGGGAATGATAATCAGTAACGAGTATTACTACAGTGGTAATAGCCACAAAATATTAAAAGGGCTAAAAGAAGGTGGTATCCACTGCACATTACTGATCCTTGAGAAAAAACTTATGGAAAGGCAAGAATGTCACCAGGAAAAGGAATAGATAATTTGAGATTTGACCTAGAAGAGGAAATGCCTTTGTCAGTAAGATCATGAATCCATCTGAAAATCTAAATAAATAATAATAAAAGGAATTACATGTTTATTTAACACTTCAAGATTTAAAAAACAATTTCTCACAACAGTCCTGTGATCCTTCTCAAAACATGGCTCAGACTGAAAGATATGTGCCCCTGAGCCATCCTGGACCACATCCCATCTCTAAAAGTTCATTATAAATCAAAGAATCTTAGAACCAGTCCTTAGAACCTTAGAGGGTACCTGATCCAACCCTTTATTTTACAGTTCAGAAAGATTAAATGTGTTTTCCAAGAGCCAAGACTAGTTGGAAAGGGAAAAAAAAAAGCCAAAACTCAAAAAAAGATGCTTACGATACACTTTTACTTAAGGAAATGCAATACCAACTGTCATGTAGAAGCAAGTCTCATGCCACTTTTTAAATATCTTTATATTCCAAAGAGACAAAAGTCCCCAATTCTCTCCATGATCCCAATATTTCAACGAATGGAGGAAATTGACTGAAGGCATCAAATCCGTTATAGGAGTTAGACTTTGGAGATATGCCACAAATAGCTAAGCACATTTATATTTGCAACTTAAAATTCAAAGAAAAATATCTATAACTGCATGCCTTTTAATCCCTAGAAATATGCCCATACACAAGCAGATACATAATAAATACTGAATTTACAATACAATTTACAATACAGAATGATTTCTGTTACTCTCCTCCCAGTCCCAGTCTCCCAGCCCCAGTCTATCACCAATATATACCAATGTGTGGCCAGATAATGCAGCGAGTGTCTTCAAACAAAGCCACTCATCATGAGACACAGTATATACAAGCTGGACCCCTTATCAGATTGTTTGGTCTATCTTCTCTATTTTATAAGCATGTTTAAATCTGCAATTACTATTGATGGAGCTATCATCCTGTCCCATGACACATGAAACCAAATTAGCAGAATGGCATTTGTAAGAATCCAAAGCTACTGGTATCTGCTCTACAATCCTTTGAAGAGACAATTCTTTGATTTTCAAGAAAACTTACATAGAAGGGTAGAATTTTAGGGCTGACAAGGACTTTACAGTAATTTTGTTGATCGTTAGCAAACCTTCTAAGTGAACCACAGTCATAGAACTTTAGAGCTCAAAAGGACTTTAAAAACCATCAAGTCAAACTTCCTCTTTTGAGAAAGACGTTGACAAAGCTGGAATATGGCCAAAGGTAAATGGCAAGGCTAGTGAGGGCGCTGTATCTTATGTGGATGGGCTAAAGAAACTAATGCTATTTAGTCTAAAGAAACAGGGACTTAGGGAAGGCAGATAAAAAAAATGAGACGCAAAAAAGGTAATGTGATTTATTGATTAATTAATGATTAACATCTAGTTAATGTCAAAGCCAAGACTAGGTCTCTTGACTCTCAGTCTGACTCTCTTTTGGATGATCATGTTAGTGTCCCATGACTACTAACGACCAGATTTCCAAGACATCTTGTGCAGGCAGCTAGGAAGCAGTGGATAGCATGTTGGGCTTGAAAGCAGGGAGACATGAGTTCAAATCTAGCCTCAGATACTTACTAAATGTGTGACCCTGGGTGAGTCACATAACACCTCCCTGCCACAATTGATCATCTATAAAATAGGGAAAATAATAGTATGAGGTTAAAGTGAGATAACATTCATAAAGCACTTTGTAAACCTTAAATTCTTTATAAGTTCTCGTTGTTGCTATCGTTGCTGCTGTTATGACAGTTGCCATATGGACATCTAAGGAGAGAAATAAGATGTTGTTAAGGATGCAGCTGTTGATGTCTTTGTAACACAGTCATCCTTGCACAACTCAGGCAAAGTCAAACATTTTGCCACACACCCTAATATATAAGGGGCACAGAGACATACAACACAGGGGAACAAACATGGACTCTTTAGGAAAGCCACCCACCTAACTGTACTCTGTAGAGTCATTGGCTAAAAAGAGCTCTTCACCTCCTTCCTTCCAGAACACTCAGCTCTACCTCCACAATAGAATGGGCTAACCTAACCGCCATCCCTTGGGCCAAGTTCTCCTTTGCTTTTTGAATCTGCTACACACAAATACCTTCAGAGGAGAAGCTGGTGCCCTTGTTAAGACTCTTGACAACAACTCCTGATTCCTCGTCCCATAGAGAAATTGTTCTGCCTTCCTGATTGCAGTAACATGTAAGACCTTCATAAACTTTAAAATGATCAAGACCCTCCTCTAGAGAAGACAGTTACAAAAAGTGCATTATTTGTTATGATTTAAACAATCCATTATTCTTCTAATCTAATAAACAAAGGTACCAGTTCTTTACACCACAAAGTAAATCATGTACTTGTTAAATAAGTTGCTTCCTTGCCTCTGACAACAAACAATGACTGTATCAATGATCCCCAAGTAATAGCCATTCCTTTGACCAGAGCAAGATGATGGAATGCACTGGAGCCTGTGGAAAAGACCTCAAGATAAAATGTTTATTATTATTATTATTATTATTATTATCATTATTATCATTATTATTTCTTTTCATTTCCATGTAAAATATTTTTGTCAATTGTTTTCTGATGTTTTAGGATTCATATTTTCTCCCTCCCTCCTTTCTCCCACCCTCCCTGAGGTGGTAAATAGTCTGATATAGGTTATACCAATACTTTAAGATGAAGTGTTGTTCAATTTCTTTAAGTTTTGTTGGCCCACAGATTGAACTAATCATTGTCTACGAGTAGTAGATGAATAAGTAGAAGTTAGATTTTTAATTCAGGCATATATAAGAGCAGAATAGATGAATTAAGAACTGTTATTCATAAAATCATAGAATCTGAGTTAAAGGCCACCATGCCTGAACAGAATCTCTATTAGCCTCCCTTAAAAGCAGTAACGAAGTCTCTACTTGAAGACCTTGATTGGTAGTAAAATCACTGCTCCTTGAAGCAACCTTTTCTGTTTGGGGACAGCTTGAAATTTTAGAAAATGTTTCTTTCTATAGAACCAACAAACACATCTCTGCTATCTATACCCATTCTTCTTAATTTTGCATTCCTGCATTGAGCAGAATTATGATTGCATCTTCCATTTGGTAACTGTCCAAGTACTTGGCAACTATCGTGTCTCCCTTAAGTCTTCTGTAGGGAAAACATCACCCCCAGTTCCTTCAATTGACACTCATATATGCCATGGTTTCCAGTCTGTTCACTACCTTGACATCTATCTCTCAATTGTCTCCAAGAGAACTGGACATAATTCTCTAGATGTAGTGTGGCCAAGGCAAAGTACAGTGGGACTATTACCTCCCTCATCTTGGACACTATCCATCTTAAGATTTGTTGGTTGTTTGTTTTTTTCAGTAGTGAATGGGGGGAGGCTACCATAACACACTCTTGATTCATTCAATCAAAGCCTAAAACTCATCCAATCCTCCATCTCTCTTTCATATGACAGACAATCTATTCTTTGAAAGATGTCCCTAAGCACAATCATTCCTCAATGCTGTCTCATTATTAAACTGAAAGAATGAAAGAAAGGGAAGATAAAATCCTTTACTACCTCAGTGGTTCTCATCTATGTTGCTATTCCTTCTATTTGTGCAGATCGCAGCGTATCTAGACTTTTTCAAGCTATGTGATTCTTTACAACACTTTACCATAAACCTTCCATAGAGGATACACCCATTGTGCATTAATGTTTGCTCTACAATAGTAGTTCTTGAAGTGTGGTCCAGGGACCTACCTCCAGGAGTCCCCAATAGCCTTTCAGAGGGTACATGAGGTCAAAAGTATATCCACAGCTAATGTGCCTACTATCGTATTATTGTATAGGCATTATACTAAGGGCTGAGGATACAAAAGCAACAGGAAAAAGAGGCCCTACTCTAAAGGAGCTTACAGTCTAATGGGAGAGACAACATCTAAAAAATTGCTATATACACGATAAACTAGAAGCAATCAACAGAAACAAGAAACAGAAACAAATATGATCTCACTGGATCCTCACAACAACTTTAGGAAGTAGATGATACTTTTATTACCATTTATGGATGAGGAAACTGAGACAGAGCTTAAGTGACTTGCCCAGAGTCACACAGCTAGTGTCTGAGGGCAGATTTGGAGGAAGATGCTACTTTTATCACCATTTTACAGATGAGGAAACTGAGACAGAGCTTAAGTGACTTACCCAGAGTCACACAGCTAGTGTCTGAGGGCAGATTTGGAGGAAGATGCTACTTTTATTACCATTTAACAGATGAGGAAACTGAGACAGAGTTTAAGTGACTTGCTCAGAGTTACACAGCTAGTAAATGTCTGAGGGCAGATTTGATTCAGGTCTTCCTGACTTTATTTATCTCTCTGTGCCACCTCATAAGGTGTACGATTCTTTCCTCTACCTCACTGAAACCCTTTATTCTTGCAATTTTCAGTTCAAGTACTACATTTTACACAAAGCCTCTCCTGAACCCCCTCCCCAACTGCTAGTACCCTCCCTCTTACATAATCTTGAATTTAACCTGTTTTGTAGTTATTTTCTTTACATTTATTCTAAATGTCTATGTAGATATCAATACATACTTGATGTCTCTACCTTATGGACAGATTGTTTCATTCCTTGTATTTGTATCTACAATATCTAGCACTGTGTCTTGCATATAGTAAATGTTTAACGAATATTTGTTAATTGATTGATTTCAAGGATCTCAATAATATATAATTACCATGAAAATATTTGTGTTAAAAAAAAGTCTTTGCACCAAAAAGCATAACTTGGTATGACTAAAAACATGGCATCATTTTCTCTATGCAGTCTAGATGGCTCTCTTTCTCTTATTCCATTCTGGGCCCAATTCATTGTCCATCTGAAGTGCCTTTCTGAAATATAGGTACTATTGGATTAATTCAATGGATTGGCCATTGGAGGGGGGCAAGGAATAAAAGAAAAAGAAAAAAAAGTTCCAATCCTGACAACCTCAGATACGTGTTCAATTTCACTAAGAATTCTGCTTAGTTCCTCCAGTTCAATTCCTGTCTCTATTTTCCTACCACCTACCTCATATGCCACCCCTTCCCAGCCCCCATTACCTCACAATTGCTGCTGGTTTGCTGTCAACGTTACAGTATGAGCATGTGAGCCCTTTGATGGTTCCCTGTTCTGTGTCACTGAAGCTGTCCAATCTGAAAGGCCACCAAGGTCAAGACACTATCAGGAGTAAGGTTTCTTAAGTGCCATGTGTGAGACACCATCTGACACTGTTTATAGATAGATTTAGCCTCTTATTGACCACAGGATAGAAGTTAAAAGCATTGCATTGGAAGTTTAAATGTGTTAACCTCTGAAGTGATGTTTGAATTAGGGTTATAAAGGGCCGAAAGTTTTGATCTGATATTTGAAGAGGGGGAAAAAAAAAAGAAGAAGAAAGTGGATTAGAGCTTTTTAGGGAGGAAATCAGAATATTTTAGTCAAAACCTAGAGAATGGTCGCAAGTGAATTTGTCAGCCTTGTGGCTGACATGAGGTGAGTGGAGCAGTTTTGAGAAGTGTAGCTGACAAAACGTAAAAATTCGCAGAACAAGCTGCTTCTTCTATATGCATATAGAGCAATGCTGAGAAAGGTAATGTATATTGGCTTCACTCCCAAACAATTAAAAACTTGCCAACTTCGAGTTGAATGGGGCCCGATTCTATGCCAAAGTTTATATATTTACTGGCAACTTTCTCTCTTCTAGGCTTTAATGGATTAATCATTGAGCATAATTAATACTTAGAACTTGGTACTCTCCTTCTTTAAATAAAAGTTTTCTGGGGGAAAAAAAGCATGAAAAATCTAGCAAATAAAAAATATCTACTCCTTAGTACCCTGGTTTGGAGGTAGGCGTATAAACTGGGTGATATATGTGTTAGGGCTGACATTCCCAATTCTATTTTCAATTGATGGGTTTCTTATCTACATGTGTGATATAATAGGAAGTAAAGGCCATTAAGATTATTAAATACAAATAGGAAGTAGTTCTGGCATTAGAGCCAAAGAATTGGGGGCCCTGTGCATCCAGCACACAGGGAAACTGGTTTATTTGGCATTTTATTATAAGCACTTTCACACACCTACGGAACTCTGATAATTAATGTTCATAATGATGACCTGGAGGCCCTATAAGATCTTGAAGTGACTTCTGAATCATCAAAGTTTTAATTATGTTCCATGTAATTTGAGTGTTACTGGCTCTTATTAGCCATGTGACCTAACCTTTCTAAGCTCAGTTTCCTCATCTGCAAAATAGAGATAATAATACTTGTACTACCTGCCTCACTGGGTTGTGCTGAGAAAATTGCCTTGAACACCATAAAGTACAATGGAAATGTAAGCTATAATCATGATTTTGGGTTTATTGCATTGTATTTCTTTGAAAATGGGTGATCCATGGATGCTCTAGAAGGGCAACTCCTTATTAACCTGGATATTTGATTAGCCAGAACATGCCACTTACAAACCACAGAAGATAACAGAGTTTACCAAATAAGTGACCAGCCCCATAATTAACTATCGAGAGTGCTGCAAAAACTGATGAAATGATGTTCATAAACAATTTGTTGCCTGAGGGTGAAAAGTATAGCATAAACATGAGCTGTGATGTATCAGCCCAGAACTCAAGAAAATACTTTTTTGATCATGAATCATTAAGGACAATTAGGAAAAAGAAAAAATGAAGAAATTGAATAAACAAATGATTGAACACAACCAAGCTTTTTCTCTAATGGTATCTATCTTGGTCAAGTTAATCAAGACACTAAGAACAACATGCCTGGCTTCCTTCCACTTTGGCCCTCCTCTGAAGCCTCCTTATGTCATGGAGGTGACCATTGGTTCTCCAAAACACAAGCTCTGACGGATCCTCACTAGCTAGAATGATTTCAAGTTCCAGCCCAGAAACGTATTATGTGTCCAAGGTCCTAAATTTATGACTACTTGTGTTTGAAGAAACTCGTAAACAGTCAAGGTTGCATCGATATATTTACTGGCAACTTTCTGTCTTCTGAGCTTTAATGGATTAATCATTGAGCATATGGGTTAAAGGTGGCACATACCAACCATCTGATAATATATAGAGGAGACTGGGATCCATCTTGTTCGTAAGGGTGCCAGCACCAATGACACCACCAATCCTGGAAGAACCAAAGTAAATAAAAATGACCTAAAGATAATCCCCCTGTACCTCACTAATCTAAGAGACCATCTGTCTTCTAGGCCTTTTATGATGCATGGGTCAGAACCCTACTCTTTGATTTATTCAAAGGTCCAATAGCAAAGCTCGATCACAAAATGAATAGTGTTTAGCCAAGATGAATGATTCAGAGACAGGCAAATGGAGGAATCCTACAAAGCCCATAGAAATCTTTAAAATAAAAGATTAAGTGAAACTGAATATGACCAGAATCCCTGGGTTGGTGGGTGTATGTACATGTGAATGCCTGTGTGTATGCACGCACCAATGTAGGTGTACGTGCACATTGTAGCATACGGGATGGGCACCAGGGAGGGACTGGTGAGAAGGGCAGGCAATTTGGTCACTCTCACGCAGTGGGAAAGTCACTGTGGTCCAGTGGAAAGTGGACTTTTGTTTTACATATCCGTTGGGGATTCCCATGGCTCTATTCTGTTGGCTAGACCAAGGGCAAAGGAAATAAACATTAGAGCCACAGAAAAATCACAATGGATATGAGAAACCACCGGAAAGAATTGGGAACCAGGTCACTCCCCCCCACATACACACCCTCCTTCATTTTACTTTCATGTCTATGTTGTACACATATTTCATATTTGAGTAAAGGTAACTATATCATCTTATAAATGACCCTCTGAGATATGTATTCCAAACTAGTAGACCACCTCCGATCTCTCCTGGGCTAGACTCATAGGTTATAGAAATTTGTGCAATGATTATCATGGACAAACCTTCCATTCTAATTGACTAGATTTCTGACTTTAGATTACTCTAGTACTGAAAGAAAGAACAGATATAGACCCAATGTGGGAAAGTGAAAAGGGCACTGGTTTTAATGTCAGAAGACGTGGATCCAAATTCTAGTTTTGCTCTTTTACTACCTATTTGATTTCGAACAAATCTCTTAATCTTTCTGAGCTCTAGTTTCTCATTTGTAAAATGGGTCCCCATTACGAAGTAATTTCCAAGACCCCCTCTAGTTCTAAATCAATTATTCTGTGTGATCTCTGAGCTACTAGTGTGACTTTTAAAAGATCATGAATAGGAGAAGCAACAAAGAATTAGAAAAAAGCAAATGTCCTGATTCTCAAAAAAAAAAAAAAAAGAAGAAGAAGAAAAGAAGAAATTGGAGACTGCGGAACCATAGAATAATGAGGGTGGCTTCAATTCTTGACAAAATATCAGTGTTACTGTTAAAGTTATGGCTAGTGACAATCCATAGATGGGAAGTGGTAATGACAAAAAGCTAGCCAACAGAGATTAATCAAAGACAGGTCATGCCAAACTAAACTTTCTTTTTGCCAGGGTTAAAAACTGGGATATCAGAGGAATACTATGGGTATATCAACCAATCAACAAACACTTATTAAATGCTTACTCTATACTGATACCATGCTAAATGCTGAGGATACAAAGAAAAAGCAAGATATTCCCTGTCCTCAAGGAGTTTACATTCTTAATGAGAGGGGAGATATAGATAATTCAGTAGATAAAAGATATAGTACAATATATGAAGGGTAACCTTAGAGAAGAAGTCACTAGATATGGTATGTGTTGTGTTCAGGAAAGCAAATGCTAAAGTCTTTCTTGTTATTCTTGTGGGGGAAAAAAAACAACAGACAAAACTATAATTAGGTGGATTTTGAACTGATTTCATAACCAGACCCAACCAGTTTTCCTAATGGTTTGATATTGTCAGCTCTTGCATTAGATCATGAGCTCCTTGAGGTCACAGACTTGTCTTTTCCTTCTTTTTGAAACACTTAGCACAGTGCCTGGAACTTAGAGGTGCTTCATAAATGTTTATCAATTAACTGATATCAACTAGGAAAAAAAGTGTTTAGTGGCATGTGCCAGGATCTAAATCCAGCTTGATCCTATACCATTTAGTATTTTTATCAATGTCTTGGATAAAGGTGTAAACAACAAATTTACAGATGACTTAAAGCTAGGAGGAATAAGTCACACCTCTAATGACAGAGTCAGAATTCAAAAGATCTTAACAGTTATTGGCATCAGGCCAAATCTGAGATGAAATTTAATAGAACTGAATATAAAGTCTTAAATATGGATTTTTTAAAAAATGAATTTCACAAAATAATAAAGCAGATTTCATGAACGTACTTTAAGACTTGCAAAGTGTTTTATATACATTTTGATCCTCAAAATCTATAGAAGATGGGTACCATTTTACAAAAGAGAAAATTAATACTCAGGCTGTTAAGTGACTTGTCCATGGTCATCTAGTAAATTATGGATGCCATATTTGTAAGCTTATCTTTCTAGACTCCAAGCTTAGCATTCTTTCCATTTTGCCACAAAGATTGGGGGGGCGAGGGGGCAAGGAGAAGTTAAGTTGACTGAATGCTCAATGAGTCAGCATTGTGATTTGGCAGTCAAGAAAAAGAATGCTTAATCTTAAACTGCATTAAGAAGCACAGAATACAGAGCCACAGAGGAGAGAGTACTAATTGTCCAGTGCCTTAGTCAGACCACAACTAGCATATAGTGCTCAGGTCTGGGGACCAGATTTTAAGAAAGGCATTAACAAATTGGCCAACTGGATTCAGGAAGGTCTCGATTTGAATCTAGCCTCAGACACTTACCTGCAATGTGACCCTGGGCAAGTACCAATTCTCTGAGCTTCAGTTTCTTCATCTCCAAAATAAGAATAATAATAGAATCCTAGTTTTGATGGAAGAATCTAACAAGATAATGTGTGCAAAGCATTTTGTAAACTTAAAGGGCTATATAAATGTGAGTGAAATACTATCTTTTATTTTTATAAGCCAGAGTACAACCAGAATGGCAAAGGTTCTTAAGATCATGCTTATGAACATTATTAGAAAGGACTAAGGCTATTTGGCTTGAAGAGGAGGCTTAAGGGAGAGCGTGATTGTTGTCATTAAGTATTTGAAGAGGTGTGGGAAAGAAATTAGAGTTTTACTGCTTAGGCCTAGAGATCAGAAATAAGAACAAGTATGAGAAGCAGAATAGCAAATATCAGTTTGAAACTCAAGGGAAAAGTTCTAAACAATCAGAACTATTCAAAAGAGGAAAATGCATCCTCAGGAAGTAGTGGATAGAGGGTCTCACTGGAATTCTTTTAGTCAAAGATTATTTGCCAGGGATATCATAATGGACATTCTCATTAGGTATGGATTGGCCAGATGGTCAACTAGATGTTCAGAGGACAGATCCTTTCCAACAGGAACATTCCATGAACTGTGACACTTTCTTATTGCTCACAATATTCCCTTCCTTTACATTATTATAATTACTTTTGTTAGATTATTTTAAGTGTCTCTCAGAGTTTGTTTTTGTTCAATGATTTCAGTTGTATCCAACTTTTCATGACACCCATTTGGAGTTTTCTTGGTGAAGATACTGCAGTGGTTTTCCATTTCCTTCTCCACTGTGATACCATTTTACATATGAGAACTGAGTCACTTAACCCTGTTTGCCTCAGTTTCCTCCTCTATAAAATAAGCTGAAGAAAGAAATGGCAAACCACTCATATCTTTGCCAAAAAAATCCCAAATGGGATCACAAAGAGTCAGCAACTGAGCCACAAATTATAAGTATGTAATGAGTATTCACTGAATTTATATAATCTAGATATGAATAGTTTGGACTTGATGGTAAGACTGGTCTTTTCCAGTTATGGTGTAGAGGGGATTCTTTCTGTGTATAAGTTAGAACCAACATTGACTGAGGCCCATCTATGAGTCTATGATACCTAAATCCTCTTACATCAATTAAATTCCATAACTAATTCTCTGATGTAAGAGGCACCTGCTTTAAGTACTGGACACTGTGGAATATACAAAGTAAGAGAAATGGTTCCTGAATTTAAAAGACTCACAATTTAGTAGATGAGATAAACTATGTACAATTAAAAAGATAACAATACTAGGCAGTAGAGAAGTGTCCTCTGAGTTATTTGGGTAATGTAATAGATACTACCTGACATGAAAGGGGAAAATGAATGAAAAGTAGCATCGTATGGTGACTACCATACCAGCCTTGGAGTCAGGAAGACATTGATCCAAATCTCACCTCTCATACTTATCCTGGACATGTTGTTTAACTTCTCATATGGAGATAATAATGGAACTTGTCTTACAGGGTTGTGGGGATTGCTTGAGATTATGTATGTAGAGTAATTTGTAAAACTTATGGCACCAAATAAAAAGTATCTATTATTATTAATAATTATTATTGAGCAGCACAAAGATGCTGTCCATTGAATAGTTTGGATCATATAGCAAATTACCATCTGAGTGGAGTGGAAAAAATGAATAAATGACTGAATTAGAGAAAATAACTCTTTCAGGTAATTAAGGAGGCAAGAGGCAAATTATTTCAGTCAAACCCTTCTAGGTAATAACTTCCTGGTAAAAATTAGCTCCTTTATGTCATCGGGGTAGCAATAATTTACCCAACCAATGCTGGGAGGTATTTCCTTTTGTCTAACACTAATCTCTCTCTCACTGTAAACATAAAGCCATTCCTTCTTGTTTGGCCCTGGCTATCGATAGCAAGTAAAGGATCACTATCTTCTGAAAGAGAAATCTTCAAATTGTTTGGTCCTCTTCCACAGCTCCCTTCATGCTTACCTCACAGGTCTTATTTTATAAGTTATTATTATATATTTATGTACTATAAACATTTTATATCATATATAAATATATTATATATTTATTTTATATTATATAGTTGTTATATTATATTATAACTTATTTTATCTTATAAAGTCACAAAATGTTCCATCAGTTCCAATTCCCAGATTCTATAGAGGAGGGAAAGGTTGGTTCCCTTCAACCTACTTAAGTGGTTTTAGGCCTATATAAAAGAAGATAATGATTTCCAAAGAGAACTTGTAGGAGTTTCTGATTTTCCTAATTTTTAGATGCCTTATTAACTGACATCTTTGGAAGGCAAATGAGACAAAGTAAAGCCACATAGGCTGGCTAGATCCTTTTCCTCTCTTAATTTATCTTTAAAAGTATCCCTTTTCATTTGTTGATTTGGGGGATCAAGGATGACTTGGTCTGGGCAATCTCTGAGAAGATTCCATTGGATTTGTGCTAATGTCATTCAGATTCCCTTCCTGGGAAGCAAAAACAAAACCACAACCACCGAGGCACCTTATCTGCCCTCTATTTTACCCCCACCAGCTAAATGAAAGATGGTGTTAATACTCTGATAAGATTCAATCAGATTAAAACAGTTTAAGCTAGCTCTTGGGAGAAGACCACTGGTTCTTCAAGTTATCATAACCCCCAGATCTACCCATTAGCTCTTTTGTCCTACATACATGGGGGAGCCTGGGAACATATCTGAGATACCATAACAACTAGAATTTCATTCATTTTTTATATATTTTTTAATATCATGGATAAAGCTCCTCCACTCAGGTTCTTCAAATGACTTATAAAATTTGAACTAAAATAGGTGTGCCCACTAAAGCTGCCAAATCCATTTTATACATTCACTGTACTTTTCAGTTGGTTCTGGTTTTTTAGCTGATAATTTTGAATGGCCAATGGACACAAGCCTAGTATCGAATGGCCTCCTGATATGTTTATGAATTATGGTTTGCTTCAAGGCATCTAAAGAAGGTATGTGTCCACCTTTTACCTGCTTTGTTTTTCCCAGTAAACATTAGAGAGCAAAGTACAAATTCCGATTATATGTGAATAGTATTTTCCAGTAGAAATTAAAGAACAACTCAGAGATTGCCTTACTATTAGTTTAGTGTGTTTACACAGAAACATATAAATACATTAGTGCATCACATAGGTGTATATTGGTAATATGCAAAACAAAGTAGAAAGAAAGTTGAGAGGGTAAGAAATTTCATGCTTGAAATATTTTAGTCTCTAAGGAAAAACAAAGAACGCCCAAATGGTAACTGGAAGCATTCATATGGAAACAATGGTTTTATGAGTACTGTTAAAATATTTTAGGGAGTGTGAAAGATGAAAAATTCACATCTTTATTTAACAAAAGCTGCCTAAATCTATATGATAAGGAGAAGTTGACAAGGGATCCTCTACTGTTGAAATTGTGTTTGCTCACTATGCCTGATTTCCTCTGGTCATGAGCATATGTGTGTGTGTATGTTTCCTTTTCGTGTTTGTAGAAAATAAAAAGAAATGGGGAAAATAGTCAGATCATGAAGATTCTGCCATTCACATATCACTTCCCTTCTTGCTACAAATATATGCATATATTTGTATGTATGTATGCATGTATGTATACATCCTTATATTAAGGAAAGAGTTTTTGTTTAATTTCTGTCTCATTAATTCCGTCATATGACATGGATACCTCATTATTTAATTGTATAAAGCATGGCAAACCTTTAATCCAAATTATCCATCCATCTGCTGAACAAGTTCTTCCACCCACTGAAGTCAGAGAGACTCTTCCAACTAGATCAACTTCCTATTTACTATCCAAAATGAGATGTTCCACAAACACAACTGATGTATACAACCTGTATAAATTTAAATTTGATGCCTCTTTTTGAGATGTTTCAGAGTCTTTTCTCCTGTCAACAGTTCACGTAAAAAAAAAAAAAAGTATAAAGTACAAACTCTTCTTTTCTACATCTAGCAATTTGCTGGGAAAACATTCCCTCAGTATTTTCACTTCTGCATGGTGAAAGAACAAGTATAGGTAGCTATTAACCTTGCTTTGAAAGGTCACCAAAAATCCTCTTATTATAACCCACAAAACACAGCTGTGGGTAACCACTGTCTTCTGAAAAAACTAGTTTTTTTCCCTTTTTGTTCAAGCCCTTGACTACAATAGAAGGTAGATTTTCTCAGTGCAATGACTTTTGCCAATGGATAATGATAATTTTAATGTAATAAGAAGTTATTATTATATATTCCTACTCTTCCAAACAATTTAAAGCACTTTGACAAAGCTAACTGTACCTATCTATATATCCTCAAAGAATTCCTTGAAGATATGTTGAAATCAATTATAATCATCTTTATATTAGAGTGAACTGAAAGTCAGAGCTTAGATGACATATTTAATAAAGTTTTACATTCAGTCAATGGTTGGACCAGGACTCTTTCTCCAAAATTAGGCGACTTTCCCCTTTACTCCAAGGAAGCAAGGCATGTAAACATTTGATTAATTTACCTGGCATTTCTACAAGACAAGAAGGATAGCTTCTTGAGCCAAAGAGGAAAGAACTTTGCTAGCATCCTATAGTCATCATGTTTTCAAGATCCGATATCTATGATCCAATGATCTAAGGCAATGGTTCCCAAACTTTTTGGCCTACTGCCCCCTTTCCAGAAAAAATATTACTTAGCCCCCTGGAAATTAATTTTTTTTAAATTTTAATAGCAATGAATAGGAAAGATAAATGCACCTGTGGCCATCACCGCCATCCTGGATCGCTGCAGCACCCACCAGGGGGTGGTAGTGTCCACTTTGGGAATCACTGATCTAAGGGAACAAGTGTTCACTAGCCACTGGATCTAACACGTACAAGAATTATACTTCCAAATCAGAATTCTAGTATCCACTGTAGTTGTGGATATGAAACTGGAGTTTAGCTAAGTGGCCAGGGTTGGGAACAGAGATCTAAGAATCATTAGAGCTATTACCCCTACCTCTTGTAGGAAAGCACTCTTGAGTTCACACTAAGTCCAAAGAAAGGGCGCCAAAGAGATTTCACCAAAAAGTCCTAATTATTAGTGTTTCCCATGCTTGAGAACACCTGGAAAACAATGAACTCCCTATGGACTTCTGGATGAAGAAAGGAAGTCAGTCTTAAATGGACTTGTTTTGTTCTTTACCCTATCTGTGTGTCATCATGGCTACTACATATGGGACCCCACACTTTGGTGTCTCTGTGTATCCATGAAAGTGAGTGTCAACGCACATATAGACACTAAGACTGGGGAGTAAAGACACAAACCCATTTTTTTTAGCACAGTTGAGAGACTTAGATGAAAGAGAGCGTGGGCGTGAAGTATGTCAGATGATGGAAAATTCATAATAATCTCATCAATGTAAAAAGGGTGTGTTCCTGCCTATGGTGCAGAAATCTCCCTTTCTAAAGTCTTTTAGGATTTGGCTCTACCCATGCATCCTTTCGGAATCAAATTCATCCTCTCTATAAACAAAAGAAGGGATTAGGGACTTTTAATTGGCTTTAGGGAGGAAATGGTAATATGATCAGTCTGGGCAAGAAAGCTGGTTCACATGTAGTTACAAGTGAAGTCAAGAAACAGGAGTATTCTCCAACCACTTGAGTTGGACATGAGCCCTGAGCGTACTACATCCATTTTGGTTTTCATCTTAGCACCACTGATCCATAAATGGCCACCCATATGGAATAGGGAAGATGACCCTTTCCTTGGTGTCCTCTCTTTTTGATCCCAGAACCCTCGTTCCAACTCATTTAAACCCTGTCATCGGTGCTGTCCCCTGCACTGTGACTGCATACCTTCATACCACAGACCTTCTAAGAAAACAGAAGTAAAAAGACGGGATTATGGGAGTAATTACTACTTTTGGCTCTTTCTTTGGAATGAGACAACCTCTCCTCTTGCTTTGATGTGGCCCCGTTTGGACACATCTGTGGTCATCCCTTAACGGTGTGGTAGAAGAACTGCTCTCAAGAGGTGGTCAGGTGAAGAAAGGCCTATTTACACTTCTCTTCCCCCTGAATCTTCCTTAACACCAGTTTGAAGGTGGATAGGTGAGAAAAAGGGGAACTATTAGCTTTTCATTCTCTCAAACACTACTGGTATCTCCATTCTACTCACACATACTGTTATACACACACACACACACACACACACACACACACACACACACTGCTATTATATTGAGTAATACTAAATTTGTAAAAATTGAAGAAGTGGAAGAAATGGAAAGATGACCGCAGGAAGCTAAGTCCACAACTCGCTTATCTTAACCTTCTGAAATAAACACATCATTTCCCCGTGGGAACATCACCTGGTGTTTGAAGACTTCAATGCAGGAAATCTTATTTCAGTGTTTAGACACCTACAGGAATAGATTTTTTGAGAGGTGGGGCAGGCACCCTGAAGAGAAAAGCTCCTTGATTTTATAAGGTCCAATTCTCTCATTGTGTATCTCACCAACTGTTTAGGAGTTCCTTTGATGTGTTAGGAGAATGAACTTGGAGTACCGTTGCTGACAAGAGATACCAGGGATCTTATCACGAATGGAAGGCTGCTTCCATTATTAGCGGTCTGGCTTTCATAGTGCCCTGAGATTAGATATTACTTACTCTTTTACATGAAGTCCAACTTTACAGCTAAAGTCAGGAAAGAGGCTTCCAAAATGCCACCTGCTTTCTGTTCCTGCTATCCATGGCTGTAGTAGAATAAGGCATCGTGTGTCAGTGGCAGCTTAGGTAGCACCAAATTCAGGTTTCTAGACAAATGGGATTCCCTGGTCAGATATAACATCCGGGACCCTACCATGGGTCACAAGCAGATCTTCATGGAATATCTAATGGGCTGTATTTAATGGAGTTCTACATCAGCCACAGAAACAGATTAGGGCTGTATATATTGGACATGAGGCCATGTTTCTACTTCAAATGGTTTGCCAGTCCCAACATATAATGCCATAGACCAGTGATTCCCAAAGTGGGCACCACCGCCCCCTGGTGGGTGCTGCAGCGATCCAGCAAGGCGGTGATAGCCACAGGTGCATTTATCTTTCCTATTAATTGCTATTAAAATTTTTTTAAAAATTAATTTCCAGGGGTGCTAAGTAATATTTTTTTCTGGAAAGGGGACAGTAGGCCAAAAAAGTCTGGAAACCATTGCCATAGAGAAATCAACCAATTAATTTTCCCCTTTAAATTATTTTAGGTCTCCATATGGATAATTCAATTCAACTCAACAAACCATGAGCAAAGCTTAGTAGCTATAAAAATTAAATAAGCCATAGAACTTGCCTTTATTCTACTATTCAAATTAAACCAAATTTGCAAGTTTTTATATTCATTATTAGAAGTAGAATTAATAATTAATTAATACATTAATCTATATATAGAAAACTGTGCTACACTCTGAGAATACAAACGTGAATTAAAATCAAATACACTACCTTCAAATTCATAGTATGGCATACATTGTATTATAGTAAAAAGAGTGTTAGACTTATAATAAGAAGAATCCTGAATTCAAATCCTGCCACTGATAATTATTATCTATGCAACCAAGGTCAATGTCATTTAATCTGAGTTACTGTTTTCTAATCTGTAAAATGGAGATAAAAATAATCATATTACTTACTACATAGATTTGTTGTAAGGATTAAATGTAACTTTAAAATGCTATATAAATGTTAACTATTATTATTATGAATCCAGTATTCAAATTCAAATATTTATTAAAACATCAACTTTTTGCAAGACATTATGCTACATATGACCATGTCCCTATCTTCATGGAGCATATAGTCTAGTAGGAAGAAACCACATATCTTTGACTAATTATAATACCAAAAAAATTACATAATAAGACAAGCGCAAGCAATGGAATCTTGGTAAATGTTTAAGAACTAGCTTTCTGGAAAAAATATGCTCAGGATACATTTTTTATATTTATTCTACATTGTTAACATTTTCTCTGTCACTTTCTTAAGATCAAACAACCAACAAAGCAATAAATCAAGTCTTGATTTGTGACATTTTCCAATTTCTGAAGTGCAAGTGATCACACTGAAAATTTAACAATCAGCTCATAGAACCCAATTTGAGATGGTTCCAGCACACTCCTGAAATAAGTCCAGAAAGGTCTTCAAGGTAAAGATAAGGAGTGTATACTCTATTTGGGAGGCAATTCAGGAGCCAAAGAAGATTTCCAAGTAGAAGAGAGATGCACTCAGAACAAAGCATCAGGACAATTATTTGAACAGCAGTTTAAAAGATGGTTTGGGGAAGAGACAAATTGAAGTCAGAAAGGTCAATGAGAAAACTATTATTAGGACAGCTAAGAAGTGAAAAAGAAGAAAGAGAGAAAAGGAATAAAGAAGGGATGGAACCTACAGGACCTAACAAATGATTGAATGGGAGGGTGAAAAAGAGAAGAATAAAAGGTTACTTTGAATTTTCAAACCTGATTGACTTGTGGTGGGGGTAAAGGTGCCAGAGAAAAGTTAGGGCAGGAGGAAGTTTTGGGGAAAAGATAATGAATTTAGTTATTAGTGTGTTGAATTTGGAGTACTAGTAGATAGCCAGGTGAAAGTAAACAGAAAAAAGCTCCAAGATTGGAGCTGTGGTGAGAGACACACACACACACACACACACACACACACACACACACACACACACACACACACACACCACATAACTGAAACACAGGAAAGCAGATCAGATCATCAAGGAAAAGCATGATGAGAGAAAAGAAAAGCAGATCAAGGCCACAACCTCAGGAAATATTCACATTTAAAGGAAAAGAGGAAAGAGGAAGTGCCATTGAAGGAGACACAAGCCTTAGGAGGTCTTGTTCAGGCAAGAGTATTAGTGGCATCCCATAGAACAACAGCAACAAAACAAAACAACAACAAAAAATGCAAAAATTGCCTTCATCTTGCATGACCCCCTTCTTCTTATGCAGTGATAATGACAGAACAGTCAAAAAGAGAGGGAGAGATTGTCAAAACTCACACAAATTTTAGGCAACTTTATGAATATTAACTTAACTGTTAGTACTCTAAATGTGATATTCATGCCCAATTACCAAATAGTGTACAAGCCACTGGAACAATTGAATATTGCATCATTCTTAACATTCTTACTATAAATGAAACCAGAATACAAAAGTAAGTTCTAGCTAAATTGAAGACTATCTCACCAGTTTTCCTTGGAGAAATAAATCAAAGAATGAGAGGAATTGTTTTTGTGGTTTGTCCAAAGTCAACAAAAATATCATTTCATGGACATGACAATCAGTCACCTCATTTTTCACTGCTGATGATAAGCATTTGCAAAAAGTCCTCACATGTTTCAGAGAAAGTTTTTTTTCTAAATTAAAACACAACAAAGTGTCCTACAAAGAACTCAACAAGTCCTACATGGTGAACTTTTAATAGAATTTAAAATTGAAGCAGATCTCAGAACTCATATAATCCAACTGCCTTATTTTATCAACGAGGAAATGAGGAAATTAAGGAAAGGCCCAAGTTAACACAGGTAACAGATTCAGGATTTAAACCAATATCTTCCCACCATTCTGTGTAACCTCTCTTTTCTCCATTAATGACAGTGGAACCAATATACTTGAACCATAAAATCACAGTCCCTGATGTACTACATGGGTAAATAGGAATGGAACTAAAGAAAAAAAACATGCCAAATATACAGAAATACAAGTTATACAGAAAGATTGAGAGGTCTAAAGATGGATAAAAACGTTTTCAAATAATCTGAAAGGAGTATTCCAAAAACTTGGAAAAAAAATTAAGGTTTTATCAACACCCCCAAATGGCTGATGGAAAAAAAATTTCATTAAGTATCAAATTATGTGTCTTTATTACTAAATACAATGGCCTATTCTCAGTTGCCTTTTTTCTTGACTTTGGCAGATCTGACATTTTGTTTTTTTTTTTTTCTGGTTTTTTTTTTTAAACCCTTAACTTCTGTGTATTGGCTCATAGGTGGAAGAGTGATAAGGGTGGGTAATGGGGGTCAAGTGACTTGCCCAGGGTCACACAGCTGGGAAGCGTCTGAGGCCAGATTTGAACCTAGGACCTCCCGTCTCTAGGCCTGGCTCTCAATCCACTGAGCTACCCAGCTGCCCCAGATCTGACATTTTGTGATACAGGTCTGTTATGATTTTCTTCCTACCTATTAGGCTTATAATTCTGTCTCCTTTTCAGGGTTATTTAAATCCCACCATGTTTGTGTGGGCATACCATTCATTGAGCTTGGTCTTGTTCTCTCTCTATAATCTCTCGATTATTGATCATCTCATCATCTACCATGGATTCAACTATTATCTCTTTACAAATAATTCTCAGATTCATGTGTCCATCCTCATCTTCTTCTGAATCAAAGTTCCATATCTACAACTGCTTGCTTAACATCTCTTTCTGTATGTTCTGTATTCACCTGAACCCATTCCAAACAAGACTCACTTTTCCTTCCCCTAATTACCATCCTTCCTCCTATTTCTTTCAAGGATACCATTATTCCTAGTTGCCTAGATTTCAAACCTAGAAGTCAACCTTTGCTCTTCCTTCTATCTAGTTGCCTAGATTTCAAACCTAGAAGTCAACCTTTGCTCTTCCTTCTGTCTAGTTGCCTAGATTTCAAACCTAGAAGTCAACCTTTGCTCTCCCTTCTGTCTAGTTACCTAGATTTCAAACCTAGAAGTCAACCTTTGCTCTTCCTTCTCTCTAGTTGTCAAGTCTCATTCATTCCATCTCAGCATCTCTTGGATATTTCTCCTTCAATCTACCATGACCAGCCTAGTCCCAACCCTTATCACCAATCAGCTACCCCTTATCAAACTCTTAGCCTCTCTAATCCATCCTCCTCAGGATCATATATTTAGTCCGTGTGCCATCTATTTTAATGCCCTCATTTTAGATTAACTTGCTAACCTTTCTAAGTGGTGCAATGGATAGAGTGCTGGGCTTAGGGTCAAGAAAAAAATGATTTTAAATCAAGTCTCAGAAATGTATTAGATGTGAGATGCTGAGCAAGTCACTTCACCACTATCTGCCTCAGTTTCCTTAACTGTAAAATAAGAGTCATAACAGCACCTCCCTCACAGGATTGTTGGGACTATCAAATGAAATAATATCTATGAAGGGTTTTTAGCATAGTGCCTGGCATAAGTAAGTACTTAATAAATGCTTGTTAATGTTAACCTTCCCCATCATCAAAGAGGAGGAAAGGATCAAGGTTGGGATGCAAACTAGGACATTGTGGCTTGAGTTGAAAATATGTTTTAATAGCTATCATGGGGAATTTTATAGAGTCAACTATGGAAGAAGAATAGGATTGGCAAGAAGAATTATACCTATGCTTGAGCTTGAATATCAAGAATATAAAGACAATACGTACACCCTCATCATTCTGAGCACATTTACTTTATCAAATAAATAAAATAATAGGATATAATACCGTCGTTGATAAAGTCCTCTTATAATAAAGAAAATAAAGTCTTCTTACCCTTCCTAGTTTGCACCAAAAGAATATCACCCTTCTTTCTGATATTAGCAACTGAAGAATCTGGTCACTTGGAACTTAAAGTGATTTGCTCAACATTACAAAGCTATACAGGTTTAGAATGAGAACTAAAGTCTTCTAAACTATACCCATTTGTCATTGGTCAGATGCTGTACCTTGACCATAATATTTGTTTCCAATTGTTGTCATTAGCATTCCTTAAATCACATTTGTGATCAACTCTAGCTCCAATAGCACTTTCTAAAATGTTTTTTTAATTCTTCATTCAAAGATATTTTTGTTTTCCCACTTACATGTAATAATAATTTTTGATATAACATTTTCCAAAATTATAAGATCCAAAACATCTCCTTCTCTTCCTTCTCCCCCCTACTTAATCTGTGTTATACATGTATTATCATGCAAAACACACTTTCATATGAAATATTTTTAATAGAGAGATGAAAATAAGAACTGAACTTTGGTATTTACATTGTCTTTCCTCTGAGGATTGAAAAATACTCTTAGGCATGATTTCATTCACACTCATGACAATCCTATGAGATGCCTAAAAATGATTCTCTCTCTCATCTTTGCCTCATTCTCACAGCAACTAGAAAAGCAAATACTCCATGGAAACTCAAAACAAGGTGCTCTACTATTTCTCATGCTGGAGAAGAATACCTCCTTTTCCAGAAAATCGAGCAGCTTCTATACAAGTATTCACCAGCTTGCCTAGTAGTCACAAGCAGAAGATGCCACTCTCCTTGCTGTTTTTTCTGTCATTCAATAGTATCTTGTAGCTTTTCAAACTGATTGGGTTGATCTAGGTCAGAGAGGAGACACAGTAGAAGCAAAGATCCAAATTCAAAAATCCTCATCTATAAAATGGTGTTAATAATAGCATCGGGGCAGTTAGGTAGTCTGACCTCAGACACTTTCTAGTTGTGTGATCCTAAGCAAGTCACTTAATCCCCACTGACTAGTCCTTACTGCAATTCTGTCTTGGAACCAATATATAGTATTGATTCTAAGACAGAAGTAAAGATTTTTTTTAAATAACCCCTACCTTTCAGGGTTATTATAAGGATAAAATGGAATAATATTTGTAAAGTACTTAAACTACTAATTAAATATTAGTTGTTGTTAAATACAAATATATAAATAAATCTATATAAAGCAATTAAGTACAAGGTAGTTTGGGAGGGGAGACTCTAGCAAATGAGAAAACCATGAAAAGTTTCAAGGGGAAAGTGGTGCTTGAGCTGCATCTTGAAGGAAAAGAGGGACCTGAGGTAGAAGTAAGGAGCGAGTGCATTCTAAACATAGAGGTTAGTTAGTGTTAGAGCCCAAGTCAACTTGTCTCTTTCTTTCTAATCCAGTCTTTGCTCCTTTCTAGTAATAGTTTACTGACAGTAATAGTTCCATTATAACATTTAATTGCTCACATTTTCCTCCCTTTAACCTGGACCAGAGGTGAGGCTGTATGTAGCATCCTATTCTTCCAAAGACCCAATGACACTTGCATCCAAGCTATAAAGAAACAATTTAACTCTCAGCGGCCAGGAAAGCCAGCAGCTCTGCTGAGCCATGGGAATTCAGCTTTGCATCATCTACCCAGAGTGGGAAGCCAAAAGGCAGTTGAAGATGCTCATTCTGAACAGGATGACTTCCTGAAAGTCTTCCCAGAGATAACATCTTAAAAAGACAGCCATTTCAGACCGGTTCCCAGACTAGACTACAATTCGTCACAATTACAATTCTGTAAGAATAAAGAACTCATGTTTGTCACCAAACTGGTTCCTGACTAAGGACAAGACAAGCAACTTTCCAAAATATGCTCAGTTCCTGGGGATTCCCCCTGGTTGAGTTACAGATGAGGAAAGTCGCTTCACACCTTTCCTCTGTTCCTGAAACCTAAGCTCATATCAGCTTTCTCGTTTAGCATACAATGCTGTTGATTTCTATCGAGCTCATAATTCACTAAAACTCCCCAAATCATTCTCAGATGAAATGTTCTCTAAACATGACTCTCCCATCTTACACTTATGAAATTAATTTTTTCTTGGCATGTAGAACTACATGAAAAAGGGACTCTATGGACAATTGCATGTTTCTCTCTGGTTTTTTCCATCAATGAATGATAACAAAAGCTAAATGTTTTTGAACCCAATCTAGTCAATGTCATTGGTTATGTATAGAACTGCTCTAAAGAACTGAGAATTTCTGTGATTTTTATTTCTTTCAGGATTTATATCACAGAATTCTGGTCAAGGAATAAATTCTCAAAGATAATTTTGTGGTAAATATTTTGCAGATTGACTGGAAACTCTCAATGATGCTAACTTGGTGCTTCATGTGACAAGACCATCTAATAGTTAAGACTACTTTATACCTTATTTTATTAAGGCATCATCCACCACAAGCATTTATCAATCACCTACTATGTGCCAAAGACTGTGCTAAGTGCTAGGATTCAAAGAAAGTTAAAAAACTGTTTCTGCCCTTAAAGAATTTACTTTCTAATGGGGGTAACTGAAACTATGGAGTCAATTCTAATGTACAGTTTGCCTTATACCAAATTCCATTCTAGAACAGAGGTTGTTTTGGTTTTTTGAACAAAATTTTATTCCTGTCTTTTGCTTTTATTTCACCTATATTTCCTGATGTTTGCCTTCCCCTCCCACTCCTTCAGAGTCCTTCCTCATGACAAATAATGACATGGGAGAATTTGGGGTGGAGGAGAAAATAGATCATGAAAACTAGCCAATAAATCCAAAAAAGCTGCATCTATGCTATTCCACATTTCTTTCCTCCATCTCAGCAAAGAAGGGAGGAATCTTCTAGCATTTATTCCTTGGGACTAAGCCTAGTTATTATAATTGTAGAATATTTGTCTTGTTATTGCTCTTCTTCCCATTTATGTTGTTTGTAATCAGCATATATATTATCTGATCTCTGCTCACTTTCCTTTGAATCAGTTCGTGTAAGTCTTCTCATGTTTCTCTCATAATCTTTATCCTATCCCACCTTAGACTCTGATGGGTGATATTTTATCATATCTTTTGAGGGTCATTTGCATGCTGTCCTCACACCATAATGCTGCCCATACATCCCCTTTCCGGTGTACCTTTAGGTATTATCTTCCCTCATTAGGATGTAAGCTTCACAAGTGCCCAGATTATTTTGCTTGCCTGTTTTGCATCCCCAGTAATTAACAGTGCCTGGTACATAAGTACTGAACAAATGCTTGATGTGTCTGTCTGTCTTACAGCACAGCACTATTCCATTGCATTCATGCACCACAACTTGGTTAGTGATTAGACTGGGGAGTCCAGGGGCATCCAATTTGTTTCTAATTTTAGGACAGGAACAACAAAGATGAGATGCCACAATTCATTGCTCCATGGAGTTTTAGAAACATTCCCTTCTCCTACTGAATTCTAATTCTACTTCCATTATTCCCTGGCTGCCATACCCTTCACCTTTCTGGGCTTCCATTTGAATTTAACTAAATTCCACAAAGATTTCTTGCATATTTTCTATTTATGAGACAGTTTGCTAAGTGCTGAGGATACAATGATCGAAATCACACAGTTCCTTCCCTCAATGAGCTTCCATTCTGGGAAGAAACAATCTGTACACAAAGAAGTCTATCCATAAAATTAATGATTTGTATTAGATGATCTCTAAGGTCCCTTCCAACTCTAAAATATAATTCTGTAAATCTTTCCTAAGGGGCCCAGTAAGGATTAAAGACTATGGAAACATTAGACAAAGATGCTAAAGTATAAATATGGGAACCAGTCTATGTGTATTAGGCACAATTAAAAAGACCCACTGAAGTCAGTTTATTTAATGGAACCTTACATTCTGAAGGCATGAGAAGCTAAATGCTTTTTTTTCCCTAAAAGTTTGGTTGATTCTATTTAATTTGGCTTTTGATTTATTTTAGACATCAATGTTTAGATAACTGTGCTAATCTATTTATGGCTTTCTCTGTTGTCTGAGAATGTGAGTTTGATACAATTTCATAAACCATTTACAAAATGGACACTAATGACTTATTTTTCTTACCTACTTCTACTCCCCACTCTTTTATTTCTTCCTCCTCTTCAGGGTCAGCTGTGCCATAGAGCTCTGGATGGTCCTCATTCCAATCTGCCTGGACCTCCACATCTGGCCACTCTTCCTAGCAGTTATCATTGTAAAATACTTTACAGGGATTTGCTCCAGCTTGGCTGAGGGCCAAAGTCAACATGCAATAAGTACTTTGGGGTTTTTTAGAGTTGACCCAAAAATATTTATTTACCCAGACATTGAAATTCTCATGAGTGATGGACAAAGTTCCTAGGCTGCAGTCTTGGTGGTGGAGCAGATTTTAGGGCTGAACTCTTTCACTTGTGTTGAACTTCCCTAGTAGCCTGGGTTACCAAGTAGGGGGATATAAAAAGCAGCCTTGCAAATACATACTTTGGGATTATAGATGGACAGCATTTCCAAATCCTTCCTTGGCATCCTCAACGAAGGAGCCTCAAATGCAGGAATTGCGCCAAAGAGAAAGAGCCTATAGGGCCTATGAAATTTTAGATGGGTTTTTAACTGAGCTATGTGTTTTCTGAGGTTATAGCATAAGGGAGAACTTTTAAAAAGTGAGTAGTAGCAAAGGGAGGGCCCACCTGCAGACGGAGAGAAGAGACCAGTAATATGTGAGGTCAAGGCTTAAAGGGAAAAAAAAAAGTCATTTCTAAGAGATACAGGAAGAAAAAAACCCAGCAACAAAGAAAGAAGGCAAGAGTGAAGGAGAAGATTTATAGAATGTAAATACCTTGAGGACAGAGACCTTTTCATTTTTGTCTTTTTATCTCAAGGTCCTCCTACCACAGTTCTGGGCATATAGTGGGTCTATAGATCTAAAATGGTAAGGAACCTCAGAGAACATTAAATCCAACCAAGGGAAGCCCAGAGAAGGTAAGTAACTTGGCAAGGTCATATAAGGAGAAAAATACCAGAGAAAAATTTTGAATCCTGGTCCCCTGATTCCAAAGCCAGTACATTTTCTCCTGCAATGTGCCCTTGTTGGATTGATTTAAATCAAATGGAATTGGATCAGATTGAATAAACCAACCCCAAGATGGAATTATAGTTTTTTTTCTTTTATCTTTCTTGATTTTTCTTTGTAATGTGTCTGAAATAGAAATGTATTTTGCCTGATTTTTCACATAGATTTGACATATTACTTGCCTTCTCAATGGGTGGAAGGATATCGGAGGAATGGGAGAGAATTCAGAACTCAAGCTCAGCAAACTTTCTAAGTCTATAGCTTTAAAAAAGAAACTCTTAATTGGCATTTTTTCAACCACTTATGTCCAAAAGATAAATTAATTTGCTATTGGCAAAGGAATAACAAACAGCTTCTGAGAGAAGAGACAGCCTGGTGAAGATGTTATACCAATTCGAGTCTATTCAATTCATATTTATTAAACACCTACAGCCTATAAGACACTGGAGATACAAAGACAAAAACACAACCACAGTTGTCCTCAAAGATTTTATATTCTATGATGGGGGTTGAACGCAGATAAGTAAAGGCAAAAAAAATCAAAGTAATTTTAAGAAAAATATTAATAATTAGGGGGAATCCAGGTGGTATCTAAGCTATTTGGGGAAGGATCATATGGATTCTACCAGACAGAGGGCAGAAGGGAGTTCCAGACACTGAGAATAACCTGAGACAAAGAGATTGAATACTATGTATGGGTAACAGCCAAGAGACTGAAACATAGAGTGTACAAAGGAAAATAATTTGGATGAGGACTTCAAAATAATTCTGGGTAGATATTATTCCTTACCCTCATATTTGAGCCTGCTTGGTAACTTACAAGAAAATCCTGGTCATCACCCAAAGCAGGGATTTTTGTCATATTCATTTTAACAGAGCAGAACTAGGCAAAATCCCAAAGTAGGCCAAGTTGGCCAGTAACATAAACATTCACTGTCTCCTTTTACAGCACCACATCCCGTGGAATCTCCCACTCGTTTCCTGCATCCATATTAAAGCATCCCTTAGAGCTTTTGTCTCTGACACATCATGGTCCAGAGTGCTGGCCTACTTGAAGATTTTGTCTCCCTCTCTCCTTCTTTGTTAAATATGACAAAAATCCTCATTTTTGAGAATGACCAGGATTTTCTTATAAATTACCAACTGGGCTCAAATATGTGGTTAATGAGAAGGCATTATCTCCTAGTACTAGTCTTAAGTCCTCTTCTATATTATTTCCGTTTATATACTCTGTATTCCAATCAAACTGTCTTCCTGGCTGTTTTCTTTCTCCAGTACCTAATGAAATGTTGCCTGGTATCATTCCCCCTTGATCTTACCATCTGCTTCCTTAGATCAAATAAGATAATATTTGTGGTGCTTAACATACTGTGAGTAATTTTAAAATGCTTATTCCCTTCGCCTTATAAAGTGACAACTAGCTAATTTAATAAATGAGTTTCTGCTAATAGAATGATAGATTAAGCCATTATCTCTCCTAAGTTAACATATTTGTATTTGAGTCCTCTGGACTTCAAGCCATAACCCAAAGCTGTAATTCTAATGGGGGGGGGGCACTTCAGACCAGTGTGGGGCTTGAGAGATCGTTGATATTCTATAAATGCCATCACATACTCTACCTACACAAGTTACATTACCCCAGGTTTAACACTGACAGACTTTTGCACCAATTAGTCTTTGGCAGTGGAATCTGACATCCCGAATATTCCCCAAATTATATAAATGCATTATTCATCCACTGTCTTTGGGCCTTTGGGTCGCTTACTTTCCTTACATATTTCAAGTCTTGGTTCTAGAATACTCAGTCAAAGAGGAGGAATAGAAATATACACAATCACTTTCTTAAATCCCTGGCACCTGCCTGAGCCCCAATAAATCTAAACTGGATGGCTTGACATTTCCTAAAACAAGGCTCCTCCCTAATAACCACCTCCTCTTGAAGAACATTTGTCTGAACATGAAAAACAATACAAGTACAGTTGATAGAATGTAGAATACATTTTTCCTTGACTAATTGGCAAAGAGCAAACAAAATAATTGGATTTAGGCAGTGAATTTTTAACCACTCCCCTGCCAGAGGCTATTGATACAACCAAAATATGTTGGAGTTCTAAGGAACTGTATTCATTTCACTGGAGCTTTGGACAATAACTCAGTCTTCAAATCCAGGAGAATTTATACATTGCCTCAGAGATCACTAACATGTGAAATATACTCCTTGATGAGGTCTACTTAAGCCAGTATCGCTGACCATATACCTACCCAGGGAACACACAGGTGTACTAAGGCTCACAGTCATCTGTTACTTCCTGAGAACACAATCACCCAATAGAAGTGATCCCCATTTTAGGGACACGATTCACAGCCTGTACAAACAAATGCTGCCTGATCCAGCACTGCAGTAGCACCCCACCCTCGTCACCCCGATCCAGATCACCAGAGCTGAAGATTCTGAAATCCCCATTTTCTGGGCTGTCCTCCCCATCCTTCTTCAAAACCTGCTCTTGAAACTGTTCTCGTGCCTTCTCTCCAGCCGTCTTTTCTTCCTCGTTTTTGCAGCTCAAGATTAATCATGGCTCAGGTTTAGAGCCTAGCAGGGATTAGGGGAACTAATAGTTCATAGTTACTGTTATTACTCTAGGGTTGGTCAACTTTATGGGTCATATAGGCTAGCCTGGGAATCTAATCACCATTTATGACTCTGTTTCTATGGGAAAATGCATTCCAAGTTCCAGATGAGTGACTTACAAACTTTGGGAACACCACCTTTTCAGAAGGCAGCAACAACTTATATTCTTCTCAGTATGGCAAGGATTTAAATCTGGTTTCTAGAGACTCATGAGATTATTTGGGAACTGAGTAAAAGAGGTACCAAAATTTATTGTGGCGAGCCCTGGGAAAAGCATAAGCTAATGGATGCCACATCCTAAATATTTCAATCATAAATGAGCCTGATGAAGGAGAAAAGGGGAGTTATCTAAAAAGTGTGGCTGCTTGTGGAATTCTCTATGAAGCCTCCATTCAAATAGACAAAATATTAAAGATGAAACCAGGGACACACAACAGAGGGAAAATACAAGAGTCACAAAGACGTGCCTGAATGATGTCATTTGGAAGGCTAAAGCCAGGGCTGTCCTGGTAAATGTTTAACAACCAACTCTCTCTGGGGAAGAAATATATATACTACTCCCTTTTAAATTTAATCTGCAGAATTAACATTTCCTCTATCACTTTCTTAATTCTAGATAATCAAAAACCAAAAAATCAAACGCTAATTTGTAGCATTTGCTGATTTCTGATGCTTAAAAGTTCACACTAAAAATTTAGCAATAGGCTCTCTGGAGCCAGTATGAGCAAAGGAAATTGTGCAAAATGTTCTTCTCTACATCAATACTTTAAGAACTGTCATCTCACTGGTCTAATTACTCTTGTCAGTGATGCAAATCCCAAACCATCTCTGTCTTCTCTTCTTTGTTCACTCTTGTCTATGGCACATCCTTGGCACCTAGGTGGCTTAGTGAGTGGATAGAACTCTTGGCCTGGGGTCAAGAAGAACTAAGTTCAAATCTATCTTTAGGCATTTAAATAGCTGTGAGACTTGGGACAAGTCATTTAAATTCTGTGTCAGTTTCCTTAGCTATAAAATGGGGATGATAATAATAACACCTAATTCCCAGGATTGTTGCAAGGATCAAATGAGATAATATTTATAAAGGGCTCAGCACAGGGCCTGGTGCTAAGTTGGGGTGATTGTTTTTATCTGTTTTTTAAACCCTTACCTTCTGTCTAAGAATTTGTATTAAAGTAGTGATTCTAAGGCAGAAGAGCAATAAGGGCTAGGAAATTGGGATTAAGTGACTTGCCCAGGGTCACACAGCTGGGAAGTATCTGGGGCCAAATCTGAAGCCAGGTCCTCTTGACTCCAAGCCTAGCTGCTAGAAAGCCTTGAGGCTTGACCCTATATTTTGCAGGAATTCCATGCTACCATGTTCTATGTTATACTTGTAATGGCCATGATGGAGACATTGATGAGGCCTGTCCCTTTTAAGTGGGATCCTGCTTCCAAGCTTGACTTTTTCTAAAACCAAAATCCTAGCTAGGCACTGGAGGGATAGGTGGCCTCGTGCCATAAAATGTAATTCTTAAGATAGTTAGTCAGGAATTAAGAAAATAATTGCTATGATTCCAGAACAGATAACCACAGAATTTTATCTACTAGCCACCAACCACCTGGGGCAATTTTCCTCTATCCAATGCAACTTCACAAATCAAAAATTGGATGTTGAATCAATAGATATCTTTTGCCCCTAAAAAAACAGTTAGCAAAACTTTTATAAATAATGAAGCCAAAAAAAAACTAAGTGGTCTTCAAATCTATAAGTTAAATAAGAGAAACATATAATGAAGTTTTATTTTATTTTATTTTTTTGCATTTGCTTTATATAAGCATGACTCTGGGTCAAAGGTACAAATCTTTTCTCATTTGCTTTTACATACATGCATGTGGGTATATGTGTGTATATATATGAAAATACACATATGATACACATACATATGAAAATACACACACATACACACAAACACCCTTCTAGTGAGTTCTAAAAAAATTATAATCTCTGAAAATAATTAAGAATAAAACCAAAATTTGCTTAGGAAAATGATTTAATTTCTTGAGACTCTTGGTAACATTGTTTACTAACAAATTTTAAAGTCAAATGAAGCACAGAAATAAATTCCTTCTCTAGGTAACCAAAGTTTGCTTCTTGAAATACCACAGAATACATCAGTATTGGTTGCAGTGGCATATTGTCAGACTCTGCTTCCCTGATGTAAGAAAGATTTCTTTTGGCCAGTTTCTAGACTTTTTAATATTATCTTTTCTATGGGGGTGAAAGCGGATATTGACAACTTTGCATCCACCTCAGGGATTCTTCTGTATTGTGCTCTTGGGAAATCATCTACCAAAAGGAATGTGTATTTTTGTGGTTTTACTGATAAACATTATAAAATAAGTAAAATGAGTATTAAAAGTGAAGGAACTGGACCTCCCACTCCATGGAAGTCCTGATTATTTATACAATATTTAATTACCACAAAGCATAACAATTCCTCCAGTCAGAGACCAAAATCATGGGGACCTCTGAGATTTTCCTGTTGTTTTCCAGATCTTTCTGCCCACTACATTCCAAAATTACTGTACAACATAGTCACCTCAGCAAGGAGAATAATACTTTGGCAGAGGAAGGGAGGGAGGGAGGAGGAGGATAAGAGGAGGAAGGAAGGAAGGAAGGAAGGAAGGAAGGAAGGAAGGAAGGAAGGAAATTGGCATTGACCAAATAACTCTTTTTAAAATTATGGCACTGTGATAATGAGTTCAGATTCATGAGTTTTATTCCCAAATGGGCCAGTTAGCTTGTTCATGTCCAAAAGACTCTACTCCTCAAACCCAGGTAGCCTCACATGTGCTACTGGACAACCTAGCAACAGGAAGAAGAAGCAATGCAAATCCATCACCACTGGTAGGGGGAAAATATCATCTCAAAGTACATGCTGCCTTTACTATTGGATAAGCAGCACTATCTCTTCAAGAAAAAATAATATTAAACTGAAGGACACGTTTAAAGTGATAAAGAAGATTAACTGAACTCTGTCTACCATTTCTGTCCCATCACATTTGAACATAATGTTTGATTGCCAAAATGAGAGGAAAGCAATTACTAAGTGGCCCAAAGCAATGTTAGGAAGATGTGCTGAAATAAATGGAAAGGAATTGTTTTGCTCTTATTGACCACAAGGATGTGTTATGGTCATCACCATTATAAACTAGAATGTCATCTACTTGAAGACAGTGTTTCATTTCTGTTTTTGTAACCTCATCATTTGCATGGTACATAATGGGTACTTAAAAGCATCATAGATTTATAAAACTGGAAGGTACTTCTGAGGCCATCTCACCCAACTCCCTCACCTTTTTTTGAATTCAAAGATATTTCATTTTCCCCGTTACATGTAATAATAATCTTCAGCATACATTTTCCAAAATTATAAGATCCAAACAATCTCCTTCCTTTCCTCCCTTCTCATTCACCATTTGGAGATGGTAAGCAATTTGATATTGGCTATAAATATATCATCAGGTAAAGCACACTTCCATATTGGTCATTGTTGTAAGAGCACACTGATACAAAACCAAAACCCTAAAATAAATCATAAATACACTGATGTGAAAGATAGTATGCTTTAATCTGCATCCATCCAACTCTAACAGTTCTTCCTCTTAAGGTGGATGGCATTCCCCATCATAAGTCTCTGAGAATTGCCCCAGATCATTGCACTTCTGAGAACAGCCAAGTTTTCATAGTTGATCATCATATAACATTGCTGTTACTGTGTACAGTGTTCTCCTGGTTCTGCTTATTTTGCTCTAGATTGCTTCCTAAAGATCTTTCCAATTTTTTCTGAAATCATCTTGCTTATCATTTCTTATAGCACAAAAATATATTTCAAATATGTACCATAATTTGATCAGCCATTCCCCAATTGAAGGACATTCCTTTAATTTCAATTCTTTGCCACCACAAAAAGAGTTGCTATAAATATTTTTGTACAACTAGGTCCTTTTTCTTTTTTTATTATCTCTTGGAAGAAAGACTCAGTAGTGACTTTATAGGGTCAAAGTGTATGTACAATTTTAAAACCCTTTGGGCATAGTTCCAAATTGCCCTCCAGAATGGTTGGATCAGCTCACGACTCCACCAAAAATGCATTAGTGCCCCAGTTTTGCCACCTCCTCTCCAATATCTATCACTTTACTAGCATATTATTAGAGAAATTCAAATTAAAGCAACAGGTGGTACCTCAGCATTGTTTTAATTTGAATTTCTCTAATCAATAGTGATTAGAACATTTTTTTCATATTGATAGTTTTGATTTCTTCATCTGAAAATTGCTTGTTCATATCTTTTGACCATATGTCAATTGGAGCCAACTCCCTCATCTTCCGGATGAAAAAGTCAAGGACCCAGGGACTTGCCTAAGGTCAGGCAGATGGTAGAGGTTAGGGATAATATTTGAGCCCATGTGTTCTAAATCCAAGATCAATGTCCTTTCCCCTATATGCTTGTTAACTGATTAACAAATGTGCACTAACTTGATGCAAAAGTTAGGTTTCCAAGGGATTCCATCTAAACCAGTTCAGTATAAAGAACACAGCACATAGAAAAAAAAGAAGAGTTGGGCTCAAATCTTAGATCTTGACTCTTATTATTTGTGTCAGTAGAGTAAATCATTTATCCCAGTATTTCCCAAAGTGGGCGCCACCACCCCCTGGTGGGTGCTGCAGTGATCCAGGGAACGGTGATGGCCACAGGTGCATTTGGGGACGATGAATAACTGTAAGGGGGTGGTGATAGTATGTGACAGGGGGCGCTAAGTAATATTTTTTTTCTGGAAAGGGGGCAGTAGGCCAAAAAAGTTTGGGAACCACTGATTTAACCTGTCAGAATCCAAGTTTCCTCCAGTCTGTAAGTTAATATTTCCACTATATATATCACGGGATTATTTTGAGGAAAGCTCTTGATATATCTCAAAGGCCTATTTTAAGGTGATCTGGATTCCTAGCAATAAACATTTTCACTTCAAGTTTACTTTTTTTCTTTTCAACTCAGCTTCAATGCACTCTCTTTTTTTCTCTTTTTCATTTTCCTCTTCTCTTTCCCTCTTTTTTTCTTCTCTCTCTCTCTTTCTCTCTCTCTCTTTCTCTCTCTCTCTCCCTCTCTTCTATCTTCTCTCTTCCCCACTCCATGTGAAATTTTTATATTTTATTCAAACTAGACTAGATATATAGATAGAGGTCCATTTTGGAGGGACACGAGAACCTGTTTTCAACTCCTGACTCAGACACATTTCCAACTGGGGAAAGAAGGGAAAAAAAGAACATGAAGGAACTTGACTCTGAGATAAAAAAAAAAATAACACCAAGAAGACAAAGATAATTACGTACATGAGTACACATCATGGGATTTTGAACTGTAAGGAAACTTTGGAATCGTCTCCTCATAGATCTAGTCCTCTAAAAGAAGTCACCTAAGCTTCATTTTTCAGAAAAGGTAACTGAAGTCCAAGGAACTTAAGTGATTTTGCCAAAATCTACCTAAAAGGTCAGAGGTAGCATGTGAACTTGTACCCTCTGGGCTCTTGGGACAATGTTCTTTCCATTATATTGTGCTGCTTTCAGTCTTCTTGCTTTCCAGATAATGAGGCTAAACACCTACAGAAGTCATGACTTACCCAAGGTCACATAAAGAGTTACAAAACTAGCTGAGGGACAGCCCTGGCAACCTTATTTACAAGGTCAGCCTGACCCAAAAGGTAGTATAGATAGAAGTCTAAGTTCAGAGCAGGTAATCACTGCTTGGTCAAATATTCACCTATCTATTTGTTGGTACTTTATTCCTAAGCTCTAGGCCAAATAGGCTGTTTATTCCCTTTTAGAATGTAAATACCACTGGAGGGAATAACACATTAAGCCTTATCAACCATTTACATCTTAGTAGGAATGAGTTTATCAGTTTCTTTCCTAAGAGCAGTTTTAATGGGGAAGAAGGCAGAAAGCATGAGAACACTGTGGGTGGGAATTGGGGGTTGGGGGGGCAAGGAAGAAGGTAGGTAAGTGGGGGAGAAAGGCCCCAGGAAGGGGGAGCAAGACCACACCTCTGGAGTAACTGCTTTTATGTTTCTCCACATTTCTTGGAGATTCCCTAGGAGGTGGCTCTCACAGGTTGTAAAAAGCAAAACTTAGTCTTTACTGCACTGTCCTTGACTGCTCTGTAGTATTTAGAGCTCTGACATTGCCCTTGCTTCTAAATATTCTTCCTTCCCTTAACTTATGAAATACTGCATTCCCCAATAACCCCAACTCTCTAATCCTGGTCCTTTTCCTTTCTTCTTCTCTATCACTTAAGGAGGGTACTTCCCAAGTTCTGTCCCTGATCTTCTCTCTCTCTCTCTCTCTCTCTCTCTCTCTCTCTCTCTCTCTCTCTCTCTCTCTATTCTACCCTTCATTCTACCTCCAGTTATCTTGATGACTTCCAAATCTAAATTGCTGGCCCTGACCCTCTCCCAGGCTCCAAACCCACCATTCCAATCACCTATGGGACCTCCCTACTTAAATATTGGCAATTTTGACTAAGCATGTCTAGAACCAAGTTTATTGTCTTTACCCCTAGCCCTGTCTTTCCTTTTGACTTCATTATTTCTGCTTATGCCACCATCATTCGTCTAGTCTCCTATGTTTGAAATCCAGGTAATAACTTTTCCTTCCTCTTTTCCTCCCTTCTCATAGCTTATCAGTTACCAAGTCTCCAGGGCGCATGTCCTCATTTTTATTTCTACTCTTAGCACCCTAACACAAGCTCTCATTACCACATGCCTGAATTATTACAATAGTCTCTTAACATGTCTTCAGCAGTCAGAGCTGGAAAGCACCTTAGAGATCTAAGTCCAACCCCCTCATTTTATAGATGAAGAAACCAAGACCCAAAGAAACAGTGACTTGAACAAGGTTATACTTGTCTCTACTTTTCCTTCTCGCACTCCAAACTATCTTTCACAGCACAGCCAAAATTACCTGCCTTGTTCATTTTGATTGATTAGGTCATATCGTGCCTCTGCTATGAACATTTCTGAGGGAAGGGATTTTCCTCCCAGCCAAGAATTCTCAAGATCTGAAATCAGTTGTAGATTTTTGAGCTGGAAAGGAATTTAGACGTTATCTAGTACATTTCCCTCATTTAACTGTTAAGAAAACTGAGGGTCAGGTTTGATAAGTGACTTGAGGAGGAGGAGGATAAAAGCATTTTATTCAGCACTTATATTCCAGACATTGTGTTAAGCAATGGGGATTAAATTAAGAAAGTAAGTCCCTTCCCTCAAGAAGATGACATTCTAATAAGACATTAGAGTAGAAAGTGGAGAAGGGAAGTCTGTAACAACAGCATAAAAGCATGCTCTGGAAATGATCTAGAAATTATGTGAGTGCCTCATTCTAAGCAAGACAAAAGATAAGGTCACCTATCAGACTCCAAGAAGCCAGCATGTCAGAAAAGGACTTGATCCCAGGTCTTCCTAACTCTGAAGTCAAATCTCTACTCATGTTGTCTTTTCAAATACTTTTAATGGAAATTTCTAGCTCAAAAGATATGTAAATCTTTCAAAAATGACTTCTATAAATTGAGAGCATCATTCTTGTTTTATTTTGCCTTTCTTTCTGTCCTAGTAACAGCTCTAAGACAGAAGGGCTAGGAAAATGGGATTAAGTGATTTGCCCAGGGTCACACAGCTGGGAAGTGTCTGAAGTCAAATTTGAACTCATGTTCTCCCACCTCAAGGTCTGGCACTCTTTCCACTTTGCCACCTAGCTACCTGAGAGCATCACTCTTAAAGAAGATTTGAAGTTACTGACATATAATCAATTCTATAAATTGGATAGAATTAGAAGTACAAATAAGCAACCTCCTAAGACTCCACTAGATTTATTTGGCATGACTCCCTGACTAAATATTCAAAATATCAAGCACAAGGAGAAGAAAAGAACAAATACAGTAGGGAAATAGAATTTTTTTTAATTTAGTTTAGTTTTGTTGAGGGGAAATGTTCATGTAAATTCCTGTCCAACAGAACCACCATGGCTTATTAAGAGAAAACAATGATATTTAAGGAGACATCAATAGCACTGTTGGTATTGAGCTTAAAATTGAGATATTAACTCTCAGCTCTCCTCTGGAACAAATCTATGTGACCATGGACAAATTACTACAATCTCTTAAAGTCTTGATTTTCCCATTTGTCAAAAGGGGGGAAACAATCACTGTAGCACCTCCTTCAAATACCTGTTGTGAGGACCTAATGAAGTAATATACTCTGCAAAATACTCTGCAAAACCTTGCAGTGTTTTATCTTTGGAGATGGAAGACACAACTTTGAATCTCAGCCCTGATCTTGAACAAGACACGCAACCTTTTGAGCCTTAGTTTCCAGATCTGTACAATGAGGGGCTCTGGACTAGATCATCTCTAAGACATCCCTTAGAGCGCCAATGAAATGGAATGGAGGACTGACCTATTTGTTTGACATTCCTTGTTTTCTCAGGATGTCCACCTCAAAAGGAATTTCTCTGTACTGTATCAACAGCAGGGTCTAAATGAAGACCACTACAATAAATAACTTTCTCACAATAAATAATGGTATTTATTCTTTCAAAATACTAAAAAGCTTCTCATAACTGGTTTCCAATGTCTAAAAGCATTTCCCCTTCTTCATGGGGAGGAAAGCCATCTAAATGACAGAGGAAAGCCTGTATTGTGTGAAACTATATAGATAAATTCTATTTCACCAGCAAGTACAAATGGATTCAGCAGCAGCAAACTAAATCTCTCTTCTGTGGCATGTGGAGAATATATGGCTCATTCAAAAAACATTCTCTTGATTCATAGACTCTATTTTTTGGCTTTGAAAATTCATAAAATTCAAAAATTCATCCATAGTCTTCCCACTAAGGGAAGTTGGCTTTGCTGGTTTTGTGTTTTAAGGAAGGTAAACCTTGGAATAGAACAGACCTGGAGCTACCTAGGGATCCTCATTGAGCTCGAGAAGGCAGGATCCAGCAACTCATAATAGCTGACGGTTTACATGTTTTTCTTGTGTTTCACCTGGAGCTGCTGTGTCATTAACTGAATTTGTATTTTGGTACTTATGTAAAGCATTCCTTTTGTGGTTTTCGCTAAATCTGAAACCTTGCATGTGACCACATGTAAATGTGTATTTTTATGGTCCTATAATCTCAAGACTTTTAAATCTCTGTTGCTTAAAGGCATACAGTCAACTGGAAAAGCTTGGTAGGTTTGTGATCATTTAGAAGCAGTTTATATTCTCTTTCTGAGTGGCTTCAGTTCCTGCAGAGACTGGAGCCTTTAATGTAGGAAGACTAAAGATAAGGTCTTTGCACCTAATTAACCCTTCGGGGCCTTCTGAACAAAAGTCATTAGAAAATGGACAGCCCATTGCAATTTAAATACCTTATTTACAGGTATTTATATCTATTGCCTAAGTGGAAGGTTTACCTGAGATGGAATGGGGTTAATTAATCCAAGAAAAATAGAGATTTCAGTTTTCCATCTCTCCCTAATGACTGAATGGATAGCATCCTATTTAGACATCAATCTTTGTATATATGAGCATAAATACCACTAAATTCACAAGCATTATAATAAACCTACTTCCCTACCAAGCCATTTGAAATTTCCCAACTTTAGCACCTCCTTTGAAATGTTTTCAGATTCTGATTTCCCACTTAACATAATTATATTTTCGCTATTCCTGATGGATCAAGTACTTTTTTAAAGCATCTTCAGGTTTTTTTGTTACTTGTTTTAATTTGTTTTTAAAAGCCTTCATTCTGTTTCTGAAGTTGTCCAAAGAAATCAATAGTGAAGCTAAAGAAGATGGTACAACTGGTGGGACTGAAGGCTGGTTAGAAGTCTTACTCAAGAAGAGTCCTCAATAGTTGGATAACAACTTGTCAGGAGGTTCCCAGCGAAGTGACTTGGCCCTGTGTTATATGACGTTTTCATCAGTAAATCGGATGATATTGATATATGCTTATCAATTTCTTATATGGCATAAAGCTTGGAGGATTAACATGCATACTAAAGGACTAAGTCAGGATCCAAAATGATCAGATCCTGACGGGCTAGAGAACTGGGTTGGCTCTATTAAGATGAAATTGAGTAGGGATAAATGTTAAGTCTTACATGAGTTTAAAAAAAAACTCACTTGAAGAGACTGGTCAAGAGTTAGGCAGAAAAAGACCCATGATTTTGGAGGACTATAAACTCAACAGAAATAAACAATGTGATTAGCCAAAAAAGGACTAATGCAATCTTGAGTTTTGTAGTACCAGGGCAAAGACAGATGATAGCTCTCCACTCTGGTCAGATCATCTGTGGAGTGTAATGTTCAATTCCGGCAGTCATATTTTAGAAATAACATAGATAATCCTCATATCTTCCAGAGGAGACTAACTAGGATGGTGTCACATATGAGGAGAATTGGTTAAAGGAATGGGGCCTGTTTAGCTAGAAGAGAGCACTTAGGAGGACATGACAACTAGATTGAAATATTTGAAAAGAGAATAGACTTGCTTGACTTGGCTCCAGAGAAGTGACCTAAGAGTAATGACTTGAAGATGCATTATGTAATGGGGCTACCTTGAGAGGTGATTGCCTGCTCCATTTGGAAGTCTTGAAGTAAAGGCTGGATGATACTTTTCAGGTATATGACAGAGGAAACTGTTATGCAAGAACTGGTTAGACTAAATCGTTCCTGAAGTCCCTTTCCATCTCTGACACTTTGTGCTTTTAGAATTCTATTATACTAGTCTACTAAGGAAGAAAATATCTTCCAATGTGGGGACTCTACACAGTTCTCCCCGGTACTTTTAAAGTCTTTTATGCCAGGTTTTCATCATTATTTCTGCTGATGTCCTCCCCCTCTTTCCCTCTCCCCTCACAGTAGCTTCTTCACAGTGATAGATGATACCTTGTTCTAAAATGGACTCTGCAATGTTGTGACCTGGGCCACAAGAGTCAGAAGACCTGTTTGAACCCCAGTTCTTCTTCTTACTATGTGACCATGAGAGGAGCATTTGATTTCCCCTCAGTCCCCATTTTTTCTTTTACAAAAGGAGGGAGTTGAATACATGATCTGTAAGGTCTGTTCTTGCTCTGACGTGCTACAACTTTAAGCAGGCACTGGTCATTTTCAGTGCCTTTCTGTCCACTTATCTGCATTTGTATGCTCTGATATGCTTTATTTCTATCTCTATAACATCCTTTCCTCAAAGGTCCATGGTATCATTTTATTGTCCTTGAATTATCTTCCCGGAAACCCTTCCAAAAATTTTGATATTCCTCGAATTATCTAGGGCTCCCTAGGTCACCCTCCTGGACAATGACTGATACCCTGGGTTTTCTTCTTCCCTTCAGTCAAAATATACCTGTCTTCTGTCCCTAATATAATCAATTGGATTTAGAATGTTAATATCTGATGATAGCTTATAATAATTATAGACAATTAATATCTGAAATGTAAATAGCTGGTTAGTGTTTACAAAGTGTTTTGTACAGTTTATCTCATCTGATCCTCACAGCTACCTTACTAGGCAAATATAGGAGGTATTATTAATCCCAACTTTCATATGTGGAAACTGAGTGTCAGGAAGCTTGGATGTTGACCGTGGTCACCTGGACAATATGTGTTACAGAATTTGAGAATTTACAGAAATTGATTTCCAAGTCAGTGCTCTCTCCTTTATGTCTTTCTTTCCCTACCCTTTCCAGAATGCATTCACATTCCAATGGTCTATTTAGAGTATATTACAAGTGGAAGAGCATCCCAATATTCCATTGAATGGAGATAGCATTTAACTGGGATGTTTACTGTTCCTTAAACTGGTGGTCAACTGGATTGATTGCCTTTGGATAGAATTGACTTCACAGTGGGGAAAGGAACCCATCAACATAAACCCTTGGGGTATGGAAAAGGAGAATCTGCACTGCTTGAAGATTGGATCCCAGGTAATTTTCCCCAGAGACCATCCACAGATTTTATAAGCTATTGTTTCACATTCCAGGAACCACCTGTCCTGTGCCATAAGCTACAGTAGGCTCATCACCTTGTTCCCCACCTTACTATATAATAGCACCTATCTTTACAGGGAAATGGAAAGAGTTTTTGGCCTTTCTTGGCTTGCATGAATCAGCACTTAAAGCAAAATAGATCAGACATGTATGTATATTGTGGTAGGAAAATGAGGAAGGGCCACCCTGGAGTGAGCATTTCCTGTGAAGGGATGGAGAAATACCCAGTTAAAAAGCTTTCAGCAGTTTCAGAAGGGGTTTCTGAGCATTTTGGCTTACCTCTAAGCCATTGCATATGAAAGGTATACCATTTAGCTAGGCTATTTGAGAAGGAAAGGCAGATATTATCTGCAGAGTATATAAGGCTGGTTCTAACCCTGTTGCCTTTGGGCAGAATTGTCTTAATAGTGAAAAAAAGTCAATTAACCTATGTAAGCCTGGACATTTTTGTATCCTCCACAGTATTGTCCCAATGGGGATACAGCCTACAGGACAATTGTGATGCTCCCCACCCACCAACCAGCCTCCTTTAGCATCCTGCACGCTATGGCTATGCTTGGCTACCTTCCCTCAAATAGGAGATCAATGAACTAGAAAAGTGAATCTGTCTTAAGAAAATAATTCTGTTGTGACTAAGGTTCAAGGTGTCAAAATAATCAACTGGAAACTGCCTCATTCCTGGAAGGATGTTTTTGATGTGCTGTTGTACTTGGACTCTTTATAAGAGTTTTCTGTGTGTTTAAATCTTGGAAACATCCTTTAAGAATAAGAAAGAAGCATAGAGATAATCTCCTACAATCTGCTTCAGTTTTCAGATAAAGAAAATCAGAATCAGAGAGGATAAGTGATTTGCCCAAGGTCATAGAATGAGTTAGGGATGGAAATAGGACTTGAGTCCTAAACTGACTCCTAATCCATTATACCACGGGCTATCCCTATCAATCAAAGCAGGGATGTGCTGGTAAATGTTTAACAAATACTGGCTCTTTTCCACACCAAAAAAAATGTATGCAGGAGATACTTTTGAGTTTAATCTGCATTATTAACACTTTATGCACCACTTTTCTTAAGTCTAGAGACAATCAACAAAATAATAAATCAGTCTCTGATTTTTAACCTTTGTTGATTGCTGAGCTATGAAAACTCACACTGAAAATTTAATAATTGACTCTCTCAAATTGGTTCCAGCACATCCCTCAATCAAAGTCACTTGAAATAATCACAATTATCAAATATATTTACCATACATTGTTTTACATGTATGTGTATTATATTAGAAAGATATGGAATATATAATGTCCTGTATATAGTCACACCTATCAAATCCTTTTTCCCATCCATTGCTTTATATATAGAGATAGATAGATATGTGATATTTATCAATAGATAAGGAATATGAAATATTATATCATAACACATATGTGATATGTATACATAATCACACCTATCAAACACATTTCCCATACATTGTTTATGTGCATATATCTTTGAAAGCTATATAGTGATATGGAATATATCAAGTATATCCGTGCATAATATATAATATAGAGATGCTTATGTATATATAGCTTATATACAGATATGTACCATATAATGTATTATGATTGTATAATAGAATATATGTATATCATGTAGGTAAAAGTTTTCTCTTGACATTTATTACTTAGGTAGAAAAATGCCAGTGGACTTCAAAAACTCTGAAAGAGAAAGTGAGACTGATGACTTTGTGCAACTCTGTCTCAACTCATGGCAAGTCAGGGCATCACCATGTGATGTCATTGGTCCTCTGAAAGAGAGGAACAACAATATCAGCTAACCTTCATTCATCCAATAATTAAAAGCTGATTATATCCAAGAACTGTAATTTCATTTGAGATTTCCTCCCAGGTCATCAGAGAGGTACAGTGGATAGAGAATGGACCTGGAGTCAAGGAGACCCAAGTTCATTTAAGAGTGTCAGGCCTCCGACACTTGCTAGTCATATCACCCAGGGTGATATTAGGTGGTTTCCTCATCTGTAAAATGGGGATAATAATACCACCTGCCTCACAGAGCTGTGATGATCATACGAAACAGCAAGTGGATAGCACTTTGCAAACCTTAAAAGCACTATGAAAATACTAGGTATTCAGAAAACCAAGTTTTAGAAAATTGTCAGAAACTCAGACAAATCAGGGATCTTGCCTGATCCTGTAGCTAGTGTCAGAGGCAAGATCTGACCTGACGTCTTCCAAGCGTCAGATATCGCACTCTACACACCACATCATAACACCATATTATTCATATTAGGCAGCTGGGCGGTCCAGGGAATAGAGCCTACATTCAGGAAGATCTGAGTTCAAAGGTATCTTCAGATATTTGCTGGCTATGTATTCTTAAGTAAGTCACTTAACTTTTGACTCAGTTTCCTCATGTGTAAAATTGTGATAATAGCATCTCCCTCCCAGGGTTGTGATGAGAACCAAATGAGATATTTGTAAAGCACTTAGTATGGCTCCTGGACCATAGTAGGTACTATATAAATGTTAGCTATTATTATTCTTTATGCAGATCTTTTATATTTTATAATATTATAATTAATTATATAAATATATGCTTATATATGTATAATAAATTAAAATATAAATTATATTTTATATTATAACATACAATAAATAATCACATTAATGAATGCTTATTAACTTTATAATAATAGAAATGTTGTCATATTTTAAAAGAAACTAGACCGCAGGGAGAAAATATATCATGGAAAGCCAAAGTAGTGTATGCAGAGAGAAAAGAATTAATTTGTTCTTCTCAGAGTGGACTTCCATTGTAGACCCCATTAAGAAATGAAAACCTGTTTAGGATTTCAGAATAAGATCTCAAGGACATTTTGAGACCTCTTATCTCAACAAAGAAAACTATTAGGTTATCCTGCCTCCTTATCTCCTCTGAACTTTAGGAGCCAGAGGACATGACCATCCTTCCATAATGTCCCCACCCCGGTCATTTTATTTCATCCCATACAGTAGTTTAAAGGATTTTCTTGTACCTTAGCNATATATGTATAATAAATTAAAATATAAATTATATTTTATATTATAACATACAATAAATAATCACATTAATGAATGCTTATTAACTTTATAATAATAGAAATGTTGTCATATTTTAAAAGAAACTAGACCGCAGGGAGAAAATATATCATGGAAAGCCAAAGTAGTGTATGCAGAGAGAAAAGAATTAATTTGTTCTTCTCAGAGTGGACTTCCATTGTAGACCCCATTAAGAAATGAAAACCTGTTTAGGATTTCAGAATAAGATCTCAAGGACATTTTGAGACCTCTTATCTCAACAAAGAAAACTATTAGGTTATCCTGCCTCCTTATCTCCTCTGAACTTTAGGAGCCAGAGGACATGACCATCCTTCCATAATGTCCCCACCCCGGTCATTTTATTTCATCCCATACAGTAGTTTAAAGGATTTTCTTGTACCTTAGCTGATCCTAAAAAAAAAATTTTATCTAAGTAATCTTTTTTTTCTTACTGCATAAAATTCCTTTTTTAAATAAAATATTCTGGCAACAATAAATCTTGTCTGTAGTTTGCCTGCCAGGACATGTCCTTTTATTTTCCTGTCTCTTCTGCTCAATCAATCAACAAACATTTATTATATGGTTTCTATGTGCCAGGCACCACAGAGGTACAAAAAATAAAATGCCAAGAGTCCCTGCCTTCAAGAAACCTACATTTTATTTAAAAAGACCCATGCAAAGAAATAGGATGTATACCAAGGAAATAAATAAAAAGTAATCTGAGAGGCAAATGAGCCCCAAAAGGCCTCCTATAGAAGGTAATAGTAGAGAATTCTGGGAGTAATAGAAATCAGGGAGGGGGGGGTTGACCTAGTCAATAGTCCAAGCTCTGGGCAAGTCATTTCACCACTGTAGTCTTCCACTGGATTCAATCCAGTAAGCATTTAAGAGGCTTCCATGTGCTTGGGTGCTGGGAACACAAAGGCAGTTTCCTCATTTGTAAAATGAGATGGGATTAAATGGTTCCCAAAATCTTTTTCCTAAAGGATGCTCTAACCATATGGAGATCATCTTTCCCAACTCTTTAAAAAAAAAAAAAAAAAAAAAAAAAAAAAAAGGCTGTCATTTAAAAAAGAAAAAAAACTTTATCTACATCCCTTAGGGAACTTACAAAATATGGGCACCTCAGATGGACATTCGTATGTGTACATGTCTCTTAGTGGAATCAAGCTTAATGAGATATCAAAATATTTCACTTGCAAATCTTGGCTGCCATACAGTATTTAGCAAAGCAACGCCAGCTTCCCTAGTTTGGATTAGTCAACATCAGGTTCATTTGTCTAGCGTTTCACAAAATATTTTCCCACATTTGTCCAACTGGAGTTTGAAGGCTAGAACTGACAACATAAATGTGCCCTAAGGTGGAAAGCCCTAAACCATTTCCCTCAGTGATCTTTGAGTCTGGCCATTACAAATGCAGATGCCTGTAATCAAGAGATCTCCATGGACCTGCTAATTATTCCCTCGACTTTTCTACCAGTAATAAAAATCCCATTTATTGGAGTTTGTTTGCAGAACTGCTCCCATTTCCACAGTGGTGGCATTAATTAGCAAAAACCTGTGAAAATGGTTAGAGTTTATAGGTTTAAGGGGCCTTGAGCGTGGGGGGAAGAGGGAGGGAAAAGAGCCCAGGCTACTTCTAAATATTCCTATAAATTTGGCCCTAGAAACCGAAGGCCTGAATTCAGCCCACGTCTCTCAAGTTGTCTCAATTTTTCATGCTTGTACCAATAAATGGGAAATAGCAAAGGCCTCGGTTTCCCATTAGGGAAATGACTTCTGTGAACTCTGGATACAGATGGATGGTGAATTTCTCAGATAATAAATCAAAGTTTTCCAGTGGTAATTGTGGCATCTCTTGCTGGGGTCCGAGAAGATGCTGGTTGCCTCCTGGTCAGAGGCAATGGGTTTCTACCCAGCAGGAGCTTTTGTGGGCAAACCTTCCATTAGAGATGCCCAGCAATATCTAGGAGATCCTGTGGCCTCTCAGAAGTGGGAGCAACCAGCCTCCAGTTGGGAAAGAGAGTACTTTTCTAGCTCAGTGAGATTGGTCACATAGATATATAGAGTAGAAATTGCCTGGAGGAAAGGGAGAGAAGGAAGGGGATGGGGAGGGAGAGTAGAGATCAAGGAATGATTTTCTCATCCAAAACATAGGATAATCTTTGCTTGAATAGGTAATTCTTTAAAAAACAATTTAGAGTGCTCCTGTTTGCTACCCTAAAAAAGCATGATCATCCGATTGGTGAAGATGTAATTGTTTTTTAATCTTCTTAAAAACATTCACAAATTATTCACTTTCCATTTATGAGTGAACATTGCTAAAGAGTTAAACAAATGGGCAATAAATCTTACTTTTCATTTCCAATGAGTTTTAGAACATTCCCTCCCTCTCCTGTACCCCTACTCCCACCCCCACATTTCAACACAGAGCCAACAATCACTGTCCGCTTCAGCTAGGAATTCAATTTTACTTTATTTTATTTTAAATAGCTGCAATGCGAGTTTCCCATGCAATTTTTATTAACTTGCTTCATTGCAGAGGCCCAGCAAGCAAAAAAAAAAAAAGAAAAGAAAAGAAAAAGGTCCTTATTTTTATTTTATTAGGAGAAATCTATTTCAGTTATAATCTAGCCTCAGGGTAGTAATATGTCAATCTCTTCCGAGTTAACATTTTTTCCTATGCTACTCAAAAAAGCATGGGAAAGTCCCAAGGAAAATGAGGTAGACAGGAGTATGATGCTTGAAGATACTCATATGGGACAGCCTTTCAGACAATAGTACTATCAGCAAAGATAACTCATCTCTAACTTGAGTTTTAACCTTTGAATTTGAAAAAAAAAAACAAAACAAAACATTAATTCCCTTTTCTCTACCAATCCTTTATTCCCTCAAACAGATGGAAAGCTTTAAATTCTGACCACTTAACAGTTTTTCCCAAAGATGACATTATTTGGGATTAGGCTGGGAGGCTAGAGTATAATATTTACAATGAGAAGCATGCCTTCTTTAAAAGGCATTTGGGGCTAGTAGCCTAAGATTTCTGGATTGCCACCTCTAAAGTATGCTCTGTAGGAGTGCCTTAAGGATGGCCAAGTTCTTGGTTATCTTTTTCAGTCTAGCAAAAATTGATGAACCAGTGGTCTAAAAAAGAGTAGATGGGGAGGAGAGATGGGGTACTGGAGTCCAAAGCTTCAGTCTCTCTTAGAGGCAGGAAAATATAATAAATAATGTGAAGGAATCAAGATCTACATTCAGTTCTCTTCTCCTATCCTTTTTAGCTGGATCATTCCAAGAAAGTCACTTTCTTGTGACCCTCTAGCGAAGCTAACAGTATTACTGAACTCATAGCATTGTAAGTAGGAATAAAATAAGATGATTCATGTTTCATGCTATTTTATTTTCTGCTATTATTACTATCACTTGGGCAGTGCTGGATGTATCTACTATAGCTAGCCTGAGGACAAGGAACTTTCAGAAGTGAATATGGGCATCCCCCACCAAGACTCCCATTGTTTGACAGAAAGTAGTTAACTCTCCCCAGACATATGAGGTATAGATTAAATATTATGATGATGATAATGATGTGGAAGAAACACATTCAGTTGGTAGCAAGGTTTTGCCCCAAGAATGGGAGACTCAAACTCCATGCAATCCAGAAGTAAGAAAATAATTTTATTTGAAGAAAAGGTTTAAGGTAGTATAATAACCTAATAACTGGTAGAATAGTCTGGAAGTTAATCAAGTAGCCTTAGGGCTGATGGATAAGTCCAGGGGCTAGTAGAGTAACCTCTCTGGAACTGATGGAATAGCAGCTCTCCCGGTGAGGAGTTGCAGCTTCAAGTATGGAGTAGCAGCTCCACTGTAGCAGCTTCCACTGTAGAGTAGCAGCTTCCATGCCTCTGTGGATCAGGATAGGCATATTTATTAGGCTCTATGGGCCAGAGAAATTTTCACCTCTCCAGAAATCCTGGAAAATGGGAATGGCCAAATTCAGATGGAAGTGTGTTTTGGGGTGTGGCATATATGTCATAGGGAATAAGGAACATGCACAGGTTTGGGGGATTCTTCTGGAATAACAACCCCCAGTACACAGGTCCCTTGTTCCCCATTGTCCACCTTGTCAGCATTTGTCAATGTGGGAGAGGTCTTGCTGCTCTTCTGGAATGAGAATATGAGAGTCTCGTTCTTATTACTGCCTGCTGTCTGCCCTCATCAATAGGCCCATAGAATTTAGAACTGGAAAGGAAATCATTTAGGCCAACCCCTTCATTTTAAAGATGAGGAACCAGAGATTCACAGTAATTTGCCAAAAGTCACAGAGACAGTAAATAGCAGAAACGAGATTTTGAACCTAGAGTCTTGATTCCCAGTCAGTCCTCTTTCTATTCTATTACATTGCCTCTTGATCCCAAGATAAATCACTCAAAGCACTTACAATCCATATCACTCATTTGATAGTTAATTATAGAATCATAGACTTAGAGCTGGAAGGAATCTTGAAGATCATCTAATCTAGTTTTCTCCAAACCAAGCAACACTACAAATAAGTAAAATATTTAATTCCTTTCTGTGCACCATTCTCCAGGCTCAGCAGGTAGGTCAAAGGAGAGCAGGAACCAGGAAGAAGGAAAGAGGCTAGGGTGAGGAAAGCAATAAAGGAAACAGACAGTTTTTTGTTTGTTTTTGTTTTTTTAGGTTTAGAGATTTCAATAAGAAACGAACTTTGGTAACAAAAGTTTTGTAGACCAGTAAAAATTTGCTGCAGGCTTTGATGGAGCAACATTGACACAGCTCAAAGTGCTTGTTTTACAGAAAAGGCTGCTTAAAGATAATCAGTCAGGGTCAGGGCTGGAATCTACTTACTCCTTGGGACACCTGTTTTGTTGTTCTATGTTATTTAGTTTCTGTGTGTGTGTGTGTGTGTGTCTGTGTGTGTGTGTCTGTAGTGTGTCTGTGTGTGTGTGCATGTCCTTTCTGAAATATAAGATCCTTGTATCTTTAAAATTCTTTATTCCTTCCACCATCACACAATGCACATAGTAGGCACTCTAGAAATGTTGCTGTTTGTCCATTTTTGAAGAGGACCAGTGACCCTCCGGTAAGATGTCCTGACTTGTGCGTAATTGTATGTAAGTGAGGCAGAATTGCACCAAGTCTTCATCCTCATTGGGTCTTCCAGAGACCTAAAAGTCCAGTGATAAGACAAAAGTCAAGATGACTGGTATTGGCCCAGGATGCAGCAGATGATGTCTAACCAAGTTCTAGGTGCTCCAAAGGACTTGGGGTGTATGAATGTTCAAGGAGAACTAGAACCTCTGGCATGAGGGCTTGCTGGGCCCTTTTTAGGGCTGTTTTCTTCCTTTGGTGTCCACCTTCCACCCAGCTCTCACCTGTAGCTCCAAGAAGCTGCACCATGCATAGTGGCCACACCATGGTAAGCTATTCTGGCAGATCGGCTACACCAGGATGAGGTAACCAGTGGTGAGTTGCTATAGGTTATGATGGAGAAACACTGACATGGCTCAAAGTGCTCATTTTACACGAGACTCCCAGAGTAAAAAAGGCTGTTTAAAGATCACACCTAGTCAGTGGCAAGACTCACAAACTGTTGGTGAGATGGAGTGGGGCGGGGGGTTCTACTCCAAGCATGTGAAGACTTTCCCCACTGGAATGAGTGGATAAGAACAATTTCTTCCAATGATCATAAAACCATCTGCAACTAGAAATAACTGATGAATGACAAAAGAAATAAATGATTGAGAGTCTGAAGATTAGGATCGGTAATGAAAAGTTCTTCCAGTTCTATTACAAGCTCCAGAAGAGTTCCTGAAATCATTTGGTTCTAGAACTAGAAGATTCATCTCACCCTATCCTCTCATTTTACAGATAAGGAAACTGAGGGCCAAGTTGTTTAAGTGACTTGTTCATGGTCACACAAGTGGCAAGCAAACTTGGGTCAGTTAGGAGAGAGACCAGACCTGAGAGTCAAGGAATAAAATGACAATGATATTGGCTAAACTCAGGCTAGTTTAGTGGATGCAATGTCAATCCATGGGTTGCTAACCTTGATCTCTGCCAGCGTTGGTGAACATTTTCAAGTTCATGTGCCCAAGCCACCTGTAAGCCCCCCTCATCACCCCAGAGAGCAGAGGGAGGAAGTGCTTGCTTTGGGCAACTCGACAGAGAGGCAGGGCATGCAAAAAATGTCTGGGTGCTGGGAAAAGAGGGAATGGAGCAGCTCCCCACCCTCATGTCAGCCAGGCACACATAGCCAGTACTTTGCCAACACTGGTCTATGCTATGAAATTACTGTATCATCTCTGCAAGTTTGTCCCATTTATAATCCTGAAAGGAAAGTTTCACCAGTTTCATTTTACAAATGAGAAATATAGAGACTTCTGGGAGTATACTGAAATAATACCAAATCCCAGCATTTTCTGCATCAGTCTCAACCACACAAACAAGCTGTACCTCTCAGGTACAGGCACTCAGTATAAGTGGGGAGAGGGATTGATATTTTAGTACATTTTGTGCCTGTTAAATGCCTTGCCTTGGCAGTTTCAAGAGCTTATGCCAGAACTGTTGAGAGATATAATTTACACTAAATTATAAGCCATTTGAGCTTTGTTGTCCACTTCTATAAAGTGTTCAAAAAAGAAAAAGCAGCATTTTCTAGGTAAAATGATCTTTAACATCCAAGCTTGCACAAGATGTCCCCCATGTCTGGAATATACTCCTTCTTTTGAAGTCCATTGGACTCCCTACTTTTCTTTAAATGCCTCTTTTCTCAAGAAGTCTTCCTTGGTCCTCACTCTAGCTTCTGGTTTTATTCCTTGTCAAAAAAAAAAAAAAAACATTTGTTTTGCATCTATTTTGCATATTCATATATATGAACACAAATATATAGATACATACATATAGATATGCACACATACGTGTATGTGTATATACTTAAACACACATATAAGTATATAATTTTATATAGATATATAGTCTCCGCCAAAAGATTGTAAACTTTTTGAGAGTAGAAACTGTTTCAATTTGATTTTTTTCATGTTCCAAAACAAAACACAGTGCCTGGGAACATTTAATAAATTCTTATTGACTAACTGATTAAAGCTGTCCATTGCCTTTTTTTCTATGATAAAAATTCAAGAATAAATAGATTTTTCAAGTTCAAAACAAATTATAGTAGTTCTTCCTCATGAAAACAAATTCATCTGCATCAATCCCAGAATTCCCTTGCCTCTGAATCCTCCTTTAAAATTGCCCTGAGTCCAAGTTCTTATAGTAAGATTGAGACCTGAAATTATCTATGGGGATTTGAAACCTTCTGTGATGTAGAGTCTTGTCAAGGTTTCCCTCTGTAATATATATGCTTTAAGAAACTAGAGGAGAATTGGCCTGTAAGTATCATGAGCAAATATACGTATACAACAGGACAGTTACATCATAGACTTCAACTGCTAAAACTAGAGAGATAAATTATCCCAAGTGGCCTGGAGCAGAATAAAATACTATGTAATGAGAAAATGCCTGTATTTATTCCACTGGCAAACAATTCCCACTCGGTGTCATATAAACAGTGGTGCAAAGTTTCCTAGGATTTGTATTTTCTGGTGGGCCAGCTCATCATTATTCTATTTGGTTTGAAAAAAACGTTTGACCTCATTGTTGTAGTATTTTGCTATTGTCACTCACAGAAGTGGCCTGTTTTTTGTGGTGTGGACTTTACTCAGCAGTTCTTATGTTAGTCAGACTCCAACGGATTGTCAAGATAGGCATTTGAGGTGGACAATCTAAAACAATGGTTCTCAAATCGTGGTCTGGAGACCCTTGGGATCTCTGATATGTTTTTAGAGGTCCCCAAGGTCAAAACTATTTTTATAATAAGGCTAAGATGCTTTAATTTCTAACTAAATAAATATAAGCTACATTAGGAAAAGCTCCACAAGGGATCCTCAATTTTCAAAAGTGCAAAGGGTTCCTAAGACCAAAAAGTTTGAGAAATGCTGGTCTAAAGAAAGAAGAGAAGAACTCTCTTAGGATGTTTTTGTAAGCCGAGGGCTGAGAGGGTAGAGGGTTGGGAGTGGGTCGACTATAAAGAGTAGAATTTAAGTCAGGTATATCTCTCAGAATTTCCTGTACAGAATATGACTGAGTTGAAGCAGAGTGATAACTAAGACAAAGCGATAAGGGCTTTTTCCTAGTCACAAAAATTTAAAGGGTGCTAATTGACAAGGCAGTACCTGAGCCACATAGAAACAACTGAGCTTACATCTAGTTAGATAGAACAATTAGTTAAAACAGGAAATTCATGGCAAAGTCTGAATGCAGATTGAAGTGTGCCATTCTTTACTTTATTTCTTCCATCAATTTTTCTGTAATGTAAGCAATAGGTATCTTCTTTCACAACATGATGAACATGGGAATAGGTATTGTATGATAGCACATGTACGACACTTATTAGATTGCCTGCCATCTTGAAAAGGGGAAGAGGAGAGAGAACATAAATTGAAAAATGTCAGAAAAAATTATTTAAAATTATAATGACATGTAAAAAAATAAAATAAAAAAGTATAGTTCAGAAGCTTTCTTCCCCCCACAGCTTCACCCAAGTTTAGTTCCTTCCCAACACCATCTACCCCTATTTCCTAATAGATTCTAGTTTTATCCCTCATCCAAAAAAAAATTTAAAAATACTCTGTATTTATTTTGTATCATTTTTGCATATTCATATATATGTGTATGGATTCATAGTCTACCATGGCTACACTCTATGTAAGCTCCTACTCAGCTCCATGTTCACCAACTGCTTCCCTAACAAATTTCTCCTCCATCAAACTCTACTTGTCCCAGGTACAAAAATTGTTATTAATACTTCTGAGAAGAAGGAAAGTCAAGCTTGGGAAAAAAAGTGAAGTGGCAAAAGTTTGAAGTACCAGTGGTCTTTTTTGCCTTTTTCTGAGCTAGCATCAGGACTCCTTTAATCTTATCTTCAGGCTATCTCTATCTTAGCATTCACTGGGAACTGACTGAAATCATCTATGCAGCTGTTAAGTAAGGCAGCAAGAAATTAAATAGAGGTCCTGACATGGCAGATGGAACTCCAGATTCAAAATCAGTAAGATCTAAAGTAAAAATCTGCTTACCAGGTTGTGGTTCTACCTCAGTTTCCTTATTTGTAAACTAGAATATTAATAGTATCCCCCTCACAAGCAAGATAAAGTCTGTAAAACTCTTTGCAAATAGTAAAGCACTATATAATGTTTAGCTTTCATCATCATCATCATTATTATTATTGTTGTTGTTCCTTCTTCCACATCACACTTCTTCTTTAGTATTTTGACACCATGAACCATGTTCTCCTCCTGAACATTTGCTCTAACTGCCAAAGGCTCATTCTCCTCCAGTGACTTCATTTAGACTCTTCTCTGTTGCTTTCTCTTTTTTCTCTCTTTTGCTTCCCAATCCTCTTTATACTTTCTTTTATTAGAAGATAGTGTTCAATATAGACACTTGCCAAAATGCTCTCCATGGTCCCACTCCCTTTATCTGGCGTCGTATTTCTCTATTCTTCAAGTCATCTCTTATTTCTAACATTCTTACACTGCTTCAGCTTCTGCCTTGTGAAATTAGGGTGCCTTGCCATAAGCCCACAACCCTGGCTGATTTTTAAAACTACAATGGCAATTCATTCCCTCCAAGATCAGAGGCTGACTTATCTTTTAAAGTCTGTCACAATGTGATCTGCTCCTACCTTTCTAATCTTCTTATACTTTACTCCTCTATTGCATGTATTCTGTTTTTATACAAGTGAAGAATCATGAGAAAGTTAAATAATCTACCAAGACTCATAAAGCTAATAAATATTGGGGGTAGGATTTGAACCCAGGTCCTTCTACCTCCAATTCCATCACTCTTTCTGCTTTACCACACTCTTATTGCTAACAGAGTACATGATAGGTGAATGAACCTACCTTTTTTTCTATTAAATTTCATCTAATTTTTTTTCGTTGCTTTGGAGAAAGTCTGGAACAAATTCCAAATAGAAAAGGGATTTCTTATTGATGACAATATTTTCCAGATGCCACCAGTCATGGAAAACATTGTATTGATTACTTTAAGCACCATGCATTTTATAAAAGTTCTTATGTTATTCTTATGGATAAGATAAATAATTAAAGTCATAAGGATAATAGTTACCTAAATTAAGTACTGCTTGAATAACCAGTCCCAATGAGAAAACATTAATGAGTCAATATTGATTTGGAAGGAAATCTCTTGGGAAGTATCCCAGGAATCCATATTTCATCTTATGCTTTTTTTAAAAAAAAAATGACTTTCATAAAGTCATTAAATGGTATGCATGTCAAGTTTAGAGATGATGAAAAGCTGAAAGTGATAGATAACCTGTTGCATAAAAGCATCACAACCCAAAAATATCTTGAAAGTCTCAAATATTGGGCTACATCGAATAAGGCAAAGTTTAATTTGGGATAAATGTAAAGTATAACACAAGTTCAAAAATTCACCTTCACAAAAATAAGGAGAGGGTGGTATGACTGGACAGCAGTTTATTTTGAAAATGTTTTGGGTGTTTTAATGAAATGCTATTTCAATGAATCACTAGTGTGATATGTAATCCAAAAAAATCAATGTTATATTAAACTATATTATAAGATGGATAGTATTCACTCCTATGCTCCTATGGAAGCAAGATACCCATTGTGTTCTATCCTACTTGGGCTACATCTGAAGTACTGTTTTCAGTTCAGGATACCATATTTAGGAAGCACCTTGACAATATAGAGAGTATGTAGGTGACCGTGACCCATATGCTTGTTGTTCCATCAGTTACTTCAGTCACGTTCGACTCTTCATGACCCCATTTGGGGTTTTTTTGGCAAAGTTACTCAAGTGGTTTGTTTTTTCCTTCTCCAGCTAACTGTACAGATGAGGAACTAAGGCAAACAGGATTAAGTAACTTGCCCACGTCACACAGCTAGTAAGCATCTGAAGCCGGATTTGAACTCGAGAAGGTAAATATTCCTGATTCCAAGCACAGTGCTCTATCTACTATACCATCTTGCTGCCCACAAAGAATGTCCAATTCTTTGTGATCCTATTCAAAGTTTTCTTTGCAAAGATACAGGAGTGATTTGCCATTTCTTTCTCCAGCTCATTTTACAGATGACAAACTGAGGCAAACAAAGTTAAGTGTCCGAGACTGGATTTGAACTCAAGTCTTCCTGACACCAGCCCCCACACTCTATCCACTGCACCATCTAGCTTCCCTGACCAGTACAGTGAAGGCATATATTAACAGGAATATCAATCAATAAGCATTTACTAAAAGTCCATTACATGCTAGGCACATATACATATATGAAAACAATAATAAGACATTCCCTGTCCTTGTGGAGTTTATATTACCTTAGGAAAGATAACATGTACATAAATAAGCATGTACACAATACTTTCAGCATAACTTCACAGTAAAATTTATGGGAAAAGAACAAGGGCAAGTAAGGGAAATCCAGAAAACATTCATGTAGAAAATATTGCTTGATCAGAATTTTAATGGAAACAAGAGATTTTAAGAGTGTAAGGTGAAGTAGAAGTGCTTCCAACTTGGAGGCCAACTACTGCAAAGACACAGAGATGGAAGGTGAAATCTTGTGTGTGAACAATGGCAAGAAAGCTGGTTTGGCTGGGCCATGGGAAATATTGTTAGAAAGACTGAAAGTTTGTGAAGGACTTAAAAGCTAAACATAATTTTTATTTGATCCTAAAGATAATAGGGAGCCATTGAGATTTACTTAGTGCAATGACAGGGTCAGGTCCAAGCTTTAGGAGATTCACTTTGGTAGGTGTATGTAAAATGGATTGGGAAGGATTGAGACTAAAAGCAGGAAGAAAAATTAGGAGGCTATTGCTATAGTCCAAATTAGAGGTGAAAAGGACTTAATCTAGGGTGGTGGTCATATAATTCCTGAAACTAGGACAGATGTGAGAGATCCTGTAGAGGTAGGAATGATAAGCTTTGGCAACTGACGGGATATGAAGGTTGAGAGAGGAAGAAGAGTCAAGGGTAATACCAAAGTTAATGAAGCTGTGTAACTGAAAAGGTGGTGGTGTCCTTGACAGAAATTGGGGAGTACCACAGAGGGAATGATGAAAAAGGTTGAGATGATAAGCTCAGCTGAAGGAAGTGGAGATGTTTAACATAGCTAGGAATTAGGGAAAACATAATAGCTGACTTCAAGAATCTGAAGAACTATCATGTAGAAGAGTGATTATATGTGTACTCTTTGGCCCCAAAGACAAAACTGGAAGTGATGGGTGGAAGTTGTGGAGAGACCAATTTTAGCTCCATATAAGGAAGAATGTCCTAACAATTAGAACCATCCAAAAATAGAACAGCTTATTTCATAATGTAGTGAGTTCCCCATAACTGGATGTCTTCAAGTAGAAAATTAGATGATTGATTATCAGAGATGCTTTAGAAGGAATTTCTACTTCAGGTATAACTTAGAACAGATGATCTCTGAGGAAACGACAATATTGAAATGATGTGATTCCATAATTCTAAGGTTAAAGATGGCAAAGCTGCCTACATATGAAAGACACCATAGAATATTGAATTTGGAATCAGGAGACATGGATTCAAATAGCATCTCAAATACCAGCTCGGTGACCAAGGACAAGTCAATTAACTTCTCTGTGCCTCAGTTTCCTTTTCTGTCAAATAAGAATAATAAAAGGAGTGCTACCTATCTCTGAGGGTTTTTGAGGGAAATGCTTTACAAACTTGAAGGTGCTACATAAATTTAAGGATTGGAGTAAGATGGTATAGGAGGGAAGGTAGACAACTCAGTATAGAGGAAAGTGGAATCAGAAGAGATACATATTTAAAATTTGCCTCTGGTCTTCAGTGGCTTCAGGAAAAGTTGCTTAGCTTTTCCAAACCTCAATTTCCTCATTTGTAAATGAGAAAAAGAACAACTCCTATCCCTACCCATGGAGCTGTTTGAGGATCAAGTGATATAATGTTGTAAAGTACCACATAGTTATTAGCTATTGTTAGTATTAGTATTTTTATAGAGCTCTCTAGGAGACCAAATACTTTTAATACTTAAAGGAATGAAACTATGATGATACGAAAGTTGGGAATGGGGTAGATACTTTGGAGCAAGGAGTTCCTGTCCTCATCTGCTCCCTCCCCCATTTTCAAATCATATATGTGAAGCCACTGCTTCCATTTCCCTAGAAGATTATCTTCATTTTACATAGAAGGAAATCGAGGCTGAAAGATTAAGAAACTTATTCACTTCCATATAGACTGAAAATATATGAGGCAGGATTTTGATCTTAGAGATTAGGAAAATATATGAGAGTTATGCTATATGTCTGAGTCCCTGCCTCTGTTGAAAAAAGAGTATTAAGTTATAGTGTGAGAACATAAAGGAATATTATACTGACATTTTACTCCTTTTTCAAACCCACCCTTGTAATTTAATTCTATCCTATTTTTTCACATGATAGAAATTAACATCACCAGATTTTAAAATAAATTTGTTTATTTGTTTTACCTTTACTGAATTCACACAATTAGAGTTTTGGTTACCTCTTAGAATTTCTTGATCCAAACAAGACTAGGGCACCATCACTTGGGACAAATTCATTCATTATAGCCTTACCCTATGGCCACTTTTGCAGTTCTTATAGAAAATAGACTCATGATCTAAGCTGGCAAACTGGAGTTGACTTATGCTAGGAAGTCTAACTAACCATTTAAAGGGCATTTGGCATTTTAATTTATTCCTTTCCACCAAGGATTTTACTGTTAGCAAGTTCTCCTTCGATTCAAAGTCATTTATCCATCTAACAAGAAATACATAAAACCAAAAGATCCAAACCAATAGTGTAGAGCCCTTCCAGGCACTTGTCACTTTAAAGACAGTAACATGAAATAAATGGTTCTAGCTGCTAAGATGGCCCAGAATATAGGAAATGGTTTCTATTGGCAGAGGTCATCAGCTCAAATAAAGGGGTCCCAACTTTTTGTTAGTAGCTTACTTGAAAGTCTCTTTAAGTCCCTCTCCACACGAAAACACAGTGACTAACCCTGATGGTCTTGAATTCTTGGTCTGAGTTACTAAGGTGCATAATAATAACTTTGATAGAAACAGAAAAGTTAGGAAGGGACCACTTGAGGAAGGAGATGGGGAAGGTTAGGGAACAAGGAGAAAAGATTCCATTTAATTGACCAGGCATTTCTGAAGTGGGACAACTAGATGGCTCAGTGGATAGAGTGCTGAGCCTGGAATCAGGGAGACCTGAGCTCAAATCCAGCCTCAGACACTTACTATGGTGACTCTCAGTAAATCACTTAATCTCTATTTGCCTTAAGCCACTGTGGAAGGAAATGGCAAGCCACTCCAGTATCTTTGCCAAGAAAACCCCCTGGACAGGATAGTATGGTCATGGAGTCACAACTGAATGACTAAACAACAAATGAGTAAGTAGCTACAATACTCAAGACAAGGCTGAGAAAGAGCAGACAGAGTCAAAAATTTTCATTCAAGATCTGAGATGTCAAGTTCTACTTGTGAGATTTACTTATTGTGCGACCATGACCAAGGTACTTAAAGCCTCAAGACCCCTAACTCCCTCAGTCTATAATTACAGAAAAGTTGCTGATCTTCATTGCAAAAGGAGATTCCATAACCAAGGAGCTCCCCACCCTGAAGAAATCATAGGAACAGACAAAAAAGTTTAAGACCCTGTTGGAGGAGATGTGATAATGAGATTAAATCTACCTTGCCCATTCTCAAATCTAATCACCAAAAAGTGTAAACAACTCCACTTAACTCACAAGTTGGGAGGTCTATGACCCACGTGTGCTAGAGTGAGTGACAATCAGAATTTACTGACTGCCTCCTGGGCAGTCCTAAGAAAAGTGTCTGTTGTGATTGGACACATAAACTAAGAGGAAGGCACAGGAAGTGGTGCAAAAGAAGCCCCTTTAAAAGAGGGTTCAGTGAGTTCAGCATCTTTCTTCTTGCTCATGTCTTGGACCTGAAGAACTCTTCTTGTTTGTGATTTGGACCTGGAGGAGTGCTGGCTAAGGCTTTGGACTAGGTGTGACTGTTCTTAAATCTTTCCTTTGGAATGCCACGTGGTTAGTGTAAAGACTAAATCTTCCTGAATTTCTCTGAAGGAACTCTCTTTCAAAAGAAATTCTGTGACTGAAGCTCCTGCTTCATTCATCTCTGGCCCTCAAGGGCCATACAGCCTTGGGCTGTATGATTGAAAACTAATTAGATCTGCCTGGGTTAAACCAGAGGGCTGGAGCAAATTACCTAGTGTGTTAGATTACCTAGCCTATCTTATCCTCTTTCTGATTTTCTTATTTTCTCTTCCTCTCCTCATTTGTAAATAAAAGACATTTTGACTTGAGGTTATTCTTTAATTGGGAATTGATAATTATTCAATTTCCTGGTGACCAAACCTTTTAATAGCCACCTAACCAAAACCCCTTTTTTACTCCTTTACAGAGAAGAGGTGGAAGACAGGGAATCAATCCATAGACAAAAGCAGCAAATGGTCAAGGAAGCCTGTATTCCAATGCAGAACAAAACATGGAAATAGGCGCAATAGTAAGTTTTATTTGCAGACGTACTGAATTTGAGGCCATAGTAGGACGTCCATGGGGAAATGGTTAACAGGCAATGAAAGATGTGGGAGAGACTTTACACTGGGAGAGATGCCAGGGATGGAAATATAGATGTGGGAGTTGTCTAACTAGATAATGGGAGCTGTAAACGTGGATGACATCTCTGAGGGAGAGGAGAGCATGAGAAAGAGGAGCGAAAGTTTGGTAATTCCCAGGATGATACCTCAATTTAAAGATTTTAGAAGGTGGGATATATAAATCGCAAATATATATGTATATATATATATATATATATTTGCTATCTAAAACTCAAAATAAAACTTACCTTGCTAAAAAATAAAATGTTCAGGATTGCGAAATGCTATAAATTTAAAAAAAAGAATCTGTAAAGCAAACCCCTAGGTTCTTAGTGCAATTTGAGTGTTACAAGAAATACCAAAGGAATAGACATACACAACATGCAGTGATGGATTTAGCTAAGTCCTAGCTAAATAGAAAGGATTGATGGCCAAAAATAAGACGACTACAAATTCAAGAAAAAGCTGTCCCTGGACACTGAATGTGGAACAGACCCTAGAAACATACCTGAACAATCCTTTCAGTAAATAATTTACACTCTGGTCTTGAGAGAGGAGTTTTGTGTTGAAGACTGTGTGAGGAATCTTTGAAGTGAAAAAGCTACTTCAANATATATATGTATATATATATATATATATTTGCTATCTAAAACTCAAAATAAAACTTACCTTGCTAAAAAATAAAATGTTCAGGATTGCGAAATGCTATAAATTAAAAAAAAAGAATCTGTAAAGCAAACCCCTAGGTTCTTAGTGCAATTTGAGTGTTACAAGAAATACCAAAGGAATAGACATACACAACATGCAGTGATGGATTTAGCTAAGTCCTAGCTAAATAGAAAGGATTGATGGCCAAAAATAAGACGACTACAAATTCAAGAAAAAGCTGTCCCTGGACACTGAATGTGGAACAGACCCTAGAAACATACCTGAACAATCCTTTCAGTAAATAATTTACACTCTGGTCTTGAGAGAGGAGCTTTGTGTTGAAGACTGTGTGAGGAATCTTTGAAGTGAAAAAGCTACTTCAACCCCTGTAGCAATGATAAAGGGAGAAGCTTTGTCCCCATGTTCCTTAAACTTATGGCTTATTATGATTTGTACTGTACGTTTTTGCCTTTTTTTTCCTAAAGACATATTTATTGGTGGGAAAATATGTTCCAGGTATAAGGGAGATCATTTGGGGATTCTTTTCTTATGACATTTTACTAAATGCTTTAAGGTTTGCCAAGTGCCATACATATTTTACCTTCCCAACAGCCCTGGAAAGTAGTGCTATTATGACCCACATTTTATAGATGAAGAAACAAAAAAAAAAAAAAGTCACAATGGTTGTGACTTATGAAGGACCACATAGCTACTAAGTGTCTGAAGCTGGATTTGAACTCAGGTCTTCCCTACTCCAGTTCCAGGTCTCTGTCCACTGTGCCAGCTAGTTGCCAGCTAGATGTAGAATATATATGCACATTAAAGTGTTGGTCATATTATTGTTGCCTAAGTCCTGGCTAAATAGAATAAACAGCTCGGTTATATCCTTCTTTGACACCTCTTCCTTTTCTCTAAATCTGGGTATCCTCTTAATGCTCAGTGCTCAGCTTTACACTCTGTTTGCTCTAGATTATCTCCCTCAGAGATGGCACTCACCTCAATGGTTTCACTTCCATTCAAACTTCTTGGGAGGTAGAACATATTTACTCAAAATAAAACAAAGTAGACAATGTGTACACATGTTTTCTGTAGCTACACACAAAGAACTATGTATGTATATACGTGTATTTTTCCTACTCCCCTCCTAAGCAACCACCTCTCTATGTCATCACCTGCCTCTTAGACATTGCCTAGGATCGTAGATATGAAGTTGGAAGGAATCGTAGATGCCATCTAGTCCAACTGCACGCACACCCCCATTTCACAGACAAAGAAACTGAGACCCAAAGAGGTTAAGAGACTTTCTCAACAGTCACACAGTGACATTATTAGGATTCAAACTCAAGTCATCTCATTCTCAATCCTTCGTGCTTCTTCTATACTATGTCTGCCTCTCATTTCCAAGTGATGATCATCTCAAATTTACTATGTTCAAAAGTTAGCTCATCATCTTTCCCAGGTCCCTTGCCCCCAACTTTCCTATTCTTGTCAAAGTTATTAAGATTCCCCCTGGTACCCAATGTGACGACCCCAAAGTCATTGTTAACCCCTCTCCTTTTGACCTCATGAACTCCAGGAGAGAGCTATGATATGCCCTGAAATGGTACTCATTTAGGACTCAGAAAAATTCTTTTACATAGTGCCTTTTAAGCTTTTTTTTTTTAACCCTTACTTTCTGTTTTAGAACCAGTATTATGTACTGGTTCCCAAGCAGAAGAGTGGTAAAGGCTGCGCAATGGGGGTTAAGTGACTTGCTCAAGGTCATACGACTAGGAAGTATCTGAGTTCAGATTTGAACCCAGGTCCTCCAAACTCTGGGCTTGGCTCTCTGTCCATTGAATCACCTAGCTGCCTCACCTAGTAAGCCTTGATCAAAGTTATTTCTCCTCTCTGGGTCTCAGTTTCCTTGTTTGTGAAAAGAAGGAGTTGGATTGCACAATCCTTAGGGTCCCTTCCACATTTATGAGATTCTTCTTTTCCTCCCTCACTGATACCATTTAAATGCAAAACATCTCATAGAGAAATTATTGCAATGACATCCTCAGTGGTATGTTCATTGCACTCCTTATCCTCCAAATTCCGGTTATATTGGGATGGGCCAGCGCTGGAACTATGATTTCAAATCACCACAAAGAAACTCCTTTTACCAGTGCAGATGGATATCTCATTGGCAATTTATATTTTAAGAGAATTGCCCGGAGCACTAAGAGGACTTGCCCAGGATCACGCAGATCCTGGTTTGTCAGAGGAGGAACTTTTCTACCCATTATGTCAGTCTGCCTCCCAGACAGATTAATCTTATTAAAATACCATTTTTATCTCATTGTTTCCCTATTCAAAAAGCCTCAGAGCCTCCAAGCAAAGGCTGAGCAAAGTCCTAACTCTTTTCCTTGACATTTTAAAACCTTTCACAGTCTGGCCTAAATCTATCTTTCCAGACTCATTTCTCAATACTCATCTGCACAAACCCTTCTCTCCGGTCAAATCCATCTAGTCACTGTCCCCAAAAAATACTTGGAGTATATTTATTTCCATGCCATTGCTCACAATGTTTCCCCAAAGTGGGATGCTTTCCCCTCTTTTCTCTGTCAATCTGAATCCTACCCATTCTTTAAGACCCAAGTCAAGCCCTTAATTCACCCTATGTCTTTCCATGACTACCACAGCCTACAGTGATCTGACCTTCCTCACAACTCTTACAAAACTTACTGTCCATGAATCAATAACCATTTTTTGGTCCTGTATTTGCAGGGTTTTTTCAGGTATATGGCTTTTCTTCCCAACTAGACTATATATAGATGTATATAATATATTCTTCATTTATAGATGCTAAGCATTATATTTAAAAAATTCTATAGTACTTTGGCCCTTAGTAAATACACATTCAATAAATAGCTGATGCTTGTTTAGATTATTGGGGAATGTCTTTGATAGGAAAATAGATTTAAAATTGAAAGAGATCTTTGAGGTCACTTAGTCCAACTTCTTCATTTCCCAGAGGAGTAAAGTGATCTTCTAGAGGTTACAGTAAGTAGTAGATCCAGGACTGGAAGCTGGATCTCACTTCAAATCCATCACTATTTACCCTGCCCCCATTTTATTTATCTCTTCAGTTTATTTCTCCTAGCAGCTCATGCACTAAATAATCTCTTTCTGCTATTGGCAGTCAGTATTTGACTTCTAAAAGCAGTTGGTATATTTTAGACATCTTAAAAAATGAGATCCTGTAAGATTATCATTCCCCTACTGATAGATCCTGGGACCAAAGCCTCCCTTTCTCCTCCACGTCTGACACCTACCTCAATTACTTTCCCCCTCCCTCAATCCCAAAAAAGCTCTCAAAAACACATCTAATGAATGGAATGAACTAGAAAACAAAAAAGTCACAACTCAGAGGCAGGGAACTTTTCTTTGCTATTAAGTAGAGGTGGGATACTAGGGGAAACCCTTATTACCTCTGTGTTTTGGGTATCTCATTTTTAAAATGAGAGGGTTCATTGATTTAGAGTTGGAAGGAACATTAAAGACCACCTAACCTAAAGTCCTTACTTTACAGGAAAAAAAAACTGAGACCCAAAGAGGTTAATTGATGCTTAAGGTCACCCAGTTACATTATCAGAATCAGAGCTGAGATTTCAAATCGGGTCTTTTGACTCTCTATAATGCATTCTCTCTCTACTGTATTCTCATGACTATCTCAACCTGGGTAAAGGTGACCAGATAAACTTGAACCCTTAATAACATGCCATTCTTCCTTGATGGTACATTTCCTCTAGAGAGGCTGCCACACATTCAACCAGGAGTTTGGATTTGATGCAGGGAAACTGACAGCTCAGATGGAGAATTTGTGATCGTGGAGCCCCATATTCGATGCTTTATGTTTGGAGACAAGTTTGCTTTTCATTCCTGAAGTACAGTTTTTGATCAACATAAACATTTCCACCATTTATTATTGTTTCACAAAGCCAGCTAAGAGCAAAGGAAAACACTTTGGTTATTTTGATACCTCTTATGGACTTAAATCAGCCTTTGAACATGCAACATAAAATCCACCTCATCAGATAATATTGTTCCAGTTGCTGAATTCGTTTTGAATTAGATTCGTATCTTCAATTGTTTCATTTACTCAACTGTGTTATTTTTAAATCTTATTATGTCTTCAGTGTTTACAGAAAGATACATTTAAGGTATTACGCTCAACTTTACAGGGTTTTTTACCCCAGAGAGCCTATTCTATAAAATGCCACTTTTCTGGTGCCGTGACTCAGGCTGCTTTTGTATAAAACTCTCCGTCCTCGGCAAAAGGAGTAGAGGTTCTTTTGATGGTCAGGCCTTAAACCGTACAGATGGACCTTTTTGGAGGTGACAAACATACCCAGCAAAACCCAGTATGGCCAGTCAGACTAGAAAACAGGAGGATTTTAAATATGGCTAAAAACTCTGGAAATGAATATGTTCATCTTGTACCTGTACAGGGACGAGGATCTCTGACTGACAGACCTTATAGTTATATCTCAGCCATCCCACATACCCATTCCATTGCCAAATTTTGTTGCTTCTATGTTGACAATATCTCTCATATATGTACCCTTTTCTCCATTCACATAGCTATCCTAATTCAAGTCTTCATCATAGCTTGCCTGGACCATTGTTGTTTTTATGATTGTTGTTGCTGATTTGCGTTAGTCCTATCTTATTCTTTGTGACTCCATTTTTATGGAGTGTTCTTGGCAAAGTGTGGCTCATTTTACAGAAAAGGAAACTGAGGCAAAGAGGATTAATCTACTTGCCCAGGTTCACCTAGTGTCTCAGACTGGATTTGAATTCAGGTCTTCCTAACTCCATGTCCAATGCTCTATCTATTATGCCATCTAGCTGATTATTACAGTAGCCTTAGGCACATCTTCCTGCCTCAACTTTCTAACTTTCTTCCCACTCTATTGTTCACTCATTTGCCAAAATGAATTCTCTAAAATCTAGGTTGTTACTGCGTCACCCCCCGAACTCAAAAAAACTTCAATGGCTCCCTATTACCTCTAAAAGCAAATGTAAAGTTCTTTGTTTGATATTTAAAGATCTTTAGAGCCTTCACGAATGGGCCATATTCTACCTTCCTAATCTTCTCAGATTTTATTTCCCTCCATGTATACTATGACCTATGATCCGGTTATTCTGAAATTCTGGCTATTTCATGAATACAATATTCCACTTCCCAATCTTTGCTGTCCTTACTCTTACTTCTTAGTTTCTTTGGCTTCCTTCAAGAATCAGCTCAAACACCACCTTCTGCAGGAGGTCTTCCCTGGTCTTCTTTCCCTTTGAAACTGCCTTCCCGCTAGTCCCTCTGTGTGTGTGTGTGTGTGTGTGTGTGTGTGTGTGTGCGCGTGCACATGTGTGTGTATATGCACATACATATTTATATAAATATATATTATTTAGGTACCCAGTTATATACATGTCTCCCCAGTCGAATGTGAGCTTCTTAAAGGCAGCAATTTTTTAGTCTTTTTAATAGTAAAAATCAGTAGCAATGATATATTGCTGTATGTTTATTATATTAAACTATATATTAATTATATATAATAATATATTAAACCATAGCTGGCATTTATTTAGTACCTTACAATTTGAAAAGTTATACACACTTTTGTCATTTGATCATTACTTCAATCCTGTGAGGTGGGTGCTATTGTTATCCCCATTTTACAGATGAGGAAACCAAAGCAACAGGGTTAAGTGACTTGCCCAAAGTCACACAGCTGGTAAATGTCTGAAATGGGATTTGAACTTGAGTCTTTCTGACTGTCTCACTCATTGAACCATAAAGCTACAACTTTTATGTCCCAAGCTCTTAAAACAATACCGGGCACACAACAAGTGTTTAATAAATGATTTTTTTTAACTGACTGCTTCCATTTTGTAATGAAAAGCATTCCATTTCATTCATTTATTCACTCACTCTTTCAGTAAACATTAATGAGTACGTATTCTGTACCAGAACCCATGACTGAATGCTATGGAGTATATGAAGGTAGAGAATCACAGAATTTAAAAGTCAGACGGGGTCTTAGTAGCCAAGAGGTCAAACCCAAACCTGAAAAAGAAACTTCTATAAGATGCCCAATTGGCCATCCAGCCTTTGCTCCAAGACCTCCAGTAGTTAAGAAATCTACCAACTCCAGAGGCACTTTTGGACATCTCTAATTCTTAGGAACCTTTTCTTCACATCAAGCCTAAATTGGCCTCTTTGCAATTTCTACCCATTGTTTCTAAATCTGCCTTTTGAGTCCAAACAGAACAAGTCTAACTCTACTTCTAGATGAGAGCCCTTAAAACATTTCAAGCCAGCTAGCATATTCCAATTCCATATCCCCACTGAGTCATCTCTTCTCCAACTAAACAACTCCAATCTATGTGAATTAATTCATATGGCAGGAACTCTAGACCCTTCGCTGTCTCCGTTGCCCAGCTCTAGAGCCTCCCCAGCTTTTCAGGTTCTTTTATAAAATGGACTCCTAAGAGCTTGATCCCTGAGATTTGAAGCAAAAAATCGGGAATTTTTAAGGCAATAAATTACATAACAGTTGCTAATCTACATTCATGTACACAAATAAACACTGTGAATGGAGCATCTTGGTGGTACAGTGGATAGAGTGCCAAGCCTGAAGTCAACCATCTCCCTGAGTTCAATCCAGCCTCAGACACATGTGACCTGCGCCACATCAATGAACCCTGTTTTGCCCAGTTTCTTCATCTTTAAAATAAGCTGGAGAAAGAAAGGCAAACCACTCCAGTAACTTTGTCAACCCCAAATAGGTTCATGGACTCAGATATAACTGGAAGTGAATGAATGACAACAACAAAAATATTGTGAATATTGCAAAATGGATGCTGTTTGATCGATGGCATCATGGAGTGATGACTTATGGGTGAATTGGATTCAAATGAGGCAAAGTTGCATAAAGTCTTCTGCCTCACTATTCTTCCCAAGCCATCCATGTCTGGTGGCAAGTCAGGATGACCTGGGATGATGGCCTGGGATGCAGTGGATGACCAGGACTTCTTCAGTATTTAACCAAGCTCTAAGTGCTCCAGAGTTCCTGCTTCCATCTCTCATGACCAGGGAACAAACTGTTCTTATCCACCCATCCTGCCAGGGGATGTCTTCATACTCTTGCAGTAGCCACCCTGCTACCTCACCAATGGGTGTAGGTGACATCAGTTGCTTCAACTTGCCTGGCACTTGCCTACCAAGACAGTTCTGCCAGAGAGTGGCTGCTACATGTGCTACAGCATCTTGGAGCCACGATTGGATGCCAGGTGGACACAAAAAGGGTATGTGCAGCCCTTAAAAGGGTTCCACCAGCGCTTACACTGGAGGTGCTGGGTCTCCCTGAACACCCCATATGTCCCTAATACACTGGAACATCTTAATTGCCTAAAGAATGATGCAAAGTACTATGAAAGGAGATATCCATGGCAGGGACATAAGAGGTTTCTAGAGAAGGCATGATTAGAGGAGCAAGGAGCCTGGTGAACAAAAGCATGAAAGCTGAGACAAATACCAGAGAATGGTAATTAATCCAGCCTTGATGGAACATGGGGTATAAGAAGGGACATTTTGTAGGAAAAGGTATGTTTGCCTAGCTTGTGGGGAGCCCATATATTATTAGTAAGGATACATTTCTCTGTGTGTGACACATAACCTTAGTACTTGAGTTCCCAGAAGGCAAAGTCTGAAGCCAGCTTTCTACACGTTTCCTCTCATAGGTGTGTATTTGTGTTTGTGTGTCTCAGCACATAACACATTAAGGTAAGCTATTAAATACAAACATGTATATATTTTTCATATGAAGTACAAAATTTAAGAAATCTGAAATAATTTCTTCATTATTTCTGCCCTTCTCCTGCAACTAAAAGTTCAATGTCTTGACCTCATTCATCCTCATTTATAATGTTTTAACCTTTGAAATAGAACAATCAAGGAATATCTCCCTTCCAGAACCGCTGTCCCCTATCACTACCACATGAAAAAGCCAGAAACTCCTCTCTACATGAATGGTTCAACCCTGAATTTAGGAATGAGTAGAATGAGGACTAGCTGATATAGCTTGGGCAACTGCCCAAACTACCAGCTGTCCTCAGTTTTCTTTCTCACACAGAGTCTTGAAATGGTTTCTATATTCCTGGATGGATGCCAATGAATACACTGGATGTTAAATCTCTGACCTTTCATAATATCTATTGCTTCCCCACTCTGAAGCAGTGCTGAGGGCAAAGTCAGCCTGGATAGAGTCTCAAGTGTCCCTTTGTAATATATCACTATGGCATCATCTTCGGCTTTCCAATTTCAGATGCCTTCAGAACTCCAGTAAAAATTCAGTGTGATTACTCAGACTTTATGGACGTGCTCTCCTCAAGCTACCATCGTAAGCCTTGTGAGATTCAAGAGTGGTTGTACAACTTAAAAGCTGGACAAATGCTAGCCACTCAAAAAATATCTGTTGAGTTACTGATTAAAAGCTTCCATATACGTTACCAAAAGAATTCCTTACAGCAATGGCAGCAATAGTTTAAAGACTTAAGATTCTGCTTGGGATATTCCTCCAGCTAAGAGAGGGAAGAGACCAGGACAAGAGAGAATGTGAGTTGGAAAGTTTTTCCTGAAAACAGCAAGGAACTGATGGTACCCTTGTAAGACAATGTGGTGGGATGGAGATTAGGGAATAGTGGGAGAAGGAGTAGCTATGGAATCAAATGTGATAAATTCAAAGGATCCTCAGAACTAGAGCTAAAAGAGGCCTTAGAGTTGTAGTTCAGTCTTTTAATTGTCTAGATGAGGAAATTGGGACCTGGACAAATAGTGTTAAACTAGTATATGGAAAAGCTGAGATTCAAACCATCCAGGTTTGCTCACCACAAATCCAATCCTCTTTCTACCATATCATGATGCTTTTTTATTTATGAGCATCAATGAGTTAGAAGACCATCCAAGATAGTAGAGTACATTCTTTGTTCCTCCAGCTGCAACCTGAGACCTTATTCAGGGTTAAGGCTTCAGTCAGGGAAGGAGTTTCAAGACGTTGTTAGGAGTAATACAGGAGCCCAAAAAGCTATTAAATTGTTCATACCCTTTAACCCAACAACATAGGTCTATACCCCAAAGAGATCAAAGAAAGAGGAAAATCTATATATGCAAAAAATAGCATGGCATCTCTTTTGGGAGTAACTTGGAATTGGAAACTGAAAGTATACCCATCAATTAATAAGTGGCTGAGAAGTTATGGCATTTGAATGTGATAGAATATTATCGTGCTATTAGAAAGTATGGAGGAGATGGTTTCAGAAAAACCCAGAAAGGCTTATATGAACTGATACAAAGTGAAGTTAGCAGAACCAGGAGAACAATTTACACAGCGATAGCAATATTTTAAAGATAATCAACTGTGAAAGGCATAGTACCAGATCAATACCATTACCTATCCCAATTCCAAAGGACCCATGATGAAAAATATCATTTATCTCCAAATAGAGAACTAACTAATGGACACAGTAAAAATGGAAGAATATATAATTTTTATCTTTCTTTTTATCTTGATTTTGGGATGGGTAGAGATATAATTTTAATTAGCTAATATAGAAATTTGTATAATTTCATATTTATAATGGACTTCATATTTCTTGCCTTGTCAGTGGCTAAGAAAGGAGATGAGAGAGCGAGAAAATTTGGAACTAAAAACAAAATAAAATTCAATTTAAAAAGAAAAAAAGGGGGAAAAAAGTGATGTGGGATAAATGCCTAGAAATCCAAATCAATTTGACTGTCATTAAATTTACTTCAAAGTAACTAATGATTTGGAAAATGCAAATATTCACATTAACTTTCCTACCTATAATATACTTGTTCAACAACAGTACCTCTGACTTTATTTATCCACAGATCTTTTCATATAAGAGAGCTGAAGAAGCTGGTCTGGATTCGATGAAGGATACAAGATCAATGACAAAGATGCAAGATAACATAAACCACAAAACATTACAAAACCTAAACTAAATCAGTCACAGAACTTCAACATTTGAAGGTACCTCAGAGGCCAATTTAGCCTTTTGTGTGCCTAAACAAAAATCCCTTCTGTAAATACCTCACCATCCTCATCTTCTTCTGAAGGTTCTCTTGATTATCAATATCCTTCTTAAAATATAATACCCAGAACTAGATACAGAACCATGGAATATCAGAGTTGGAAGGGACCTCAGTGGCCCTCTAGTCCTACCTACACCTGCACCACAACTATGATTAAAAAATTTAAATCTAAAAATTGAAAATTAAAAAAAATTAAATATATTCAGGGTTATGAGGACAGAAAAGCTCCTATTTGGGGTGAGGCAGTAGAATATTCATTTGGACTAAAAGTCTTTATTTCTTAGCTAGGGATAAAGAATGACTTGGATTTATTTTATCTCATGGCAAGTGAGAAAAGCATTGCCAATACCATTTGATGTTCCATCTGCCTAATAAGAGATTGGATTTTTATGTTTTTTATAATGTATTGTTCATTTGAAAACCAGGCCTAAAAGAAAATTGTCCATTTTCTCAGAACACTTGTTCAGAAGAAATTTAATGGGTATGCAGCATGACCCCACATCTCAGAAAAAGGAACAGATTCTACCCAGAAAAAATAACATGGGTTATTTGGAAGAGAATTCTCTGTAATAAAGAACTTAATCTTCTATTTCCACATATTTAGTAACTGATATAGCTCCAGGAAGCAAATGAGTTACACCCATTATATTTTCTAATTGAAAGATACCATGAGCATGCTGGGAGTGGTTTCTTCTTATCAGTAATGCTTTTGGTGAACACAATGGCTCCTAGGTGATGCCAACTAATGGGAGATCAACTGAGTCTACCCCACATTTCTCCCAATGAAAATGGATTAGTCCATTGGAGGACTCCCATGTAACATATTCACTTTTTTTTAAAGGCTCAATCACAATGGTCAGTTGTTTTTTAAGAATTCAGTCAAGATAATACAACAATATGATATTTTAAAATAATAATGAAGGTGATATGCTTCATCCAAGAAAGTAAGCATGAAACCTAACAAAATCATTCAGTTGACCCAAAGGAAACTTGTCCTCTTTAGTTCCATTTGACATCAGGTTCAGAGAAATTGATTGGTCAGAGTATAGAAGCAAGAAAATTACACTGTTTCCTAAACCTAGTAATAAGAGAAGCAACATGGCAGGAAGATAAAATGTTAGACTTAGGAGTCATAAAGTCCTGGGTTCAAATACTGCCTCAAACATTTACTATGATCTAGTGGTTATTGTTCATCCTTCATTTTCAAAGAGAACCAATGATATCACAGGATAGTGTCTTGACTTGCAAGTGAACTGGATTTAAGTGAGCCAGTTGCACAGTCATCAGTCTCATTGTCTCTTCCAGAGTCATTAAAGTCCAGTGGCAAGACAAAAGTCAGGAACACCCCGCTACATGAGGCATCTAGGTAGTGCGGTAGATGGAGAACTAGACCCAGAATCATGAAGACCTGGCCTTACACACTAGCTGTGTGACCCTGGGCAAATCACTAAACCTTGTTTGCCTCAGTTTCCTCATCTGTAAAATAATCTGGAAAAGGAAAGTGCAAACCACTTGAGTATCTTTGCCAAGAAAACCCTAGATGGGGTCACAAAGAGAGGGACACAACTGAAATGACTGAACAAAAATTTTATAGATGAGGTGATTGAGTCTGTGAAGATCACTCAGCTACTAGATACCTAAAGGAAGATTTGACTTTCTATCAACCCAGTATAGTCTCCTCTCTACAAGAAGCACAGTTAAAGGAATTTGAGAATTAGCCTGAGGGTAAATTGAGTAACAGTATTGAGGGTAAATAAAAGGTTCTCAGCAGTTCTCCACCTCCAAAGGGAACAAAACAATAGAAAGAAGGTTTAAATTCAGTCTGGAGAAAGCTAAGCTATCTGGAAGACACATCAGTACTTAGATTGTTCTCTATTTGTTGAATTCTTTCTTTAAAAAAGTTAAGGAATTTCTGAACATGCTTAAGAAAGTAAATTCCAAAGTTGTACTTGGGATACTTTAAATGAAGCCCCACCCAGACTGGATGACCTCAGAGGCCTCTTCCAGATTCTATGATAAATTAGCATACAAGGTTGTAGAAGTGAATGATCTACCCAGTGTTTAGCAATGTTGGCAAATTCCAGATGCAAGGAGGGTTAATAGCAAGAGCAGATTTTACAAGCTCAATTTACAACCAATCAGTACCTACTGGAATGGAATGAATATCGACTTATTCTTAATATGGAACATGACTGGTCACAATTTAAAAGAGAGCCAAAGGTCAGCACAATTAAAAGAAAAACAGAGGAAAGTGACCCAAAGCACAAAGAGAAGAACAATGAGCATATGGACCACTATAAGAGTACCCAACTCACAAAGGAGAATTCTACCCAACTTGTTTAGCCAGAGGCACACCCAATACTAGGGAACTGTGTGGGTAAGCCACTTCCTGAAGGGAAATAAGTATAACTGCATTTGCAGGACTAGCTTCAATATTTATGAGGCTCAAGGGAAGGTTGCCCAGACATCTTGTAGGAGAGAGGCATGGGCTATGAAAGAGCAATTTGGACCACCTCTACTGCCATCACCAACAACAGGAACAATGGCCAATGGACTGAGAAGAGAAAGATGGCATGGGAAAGCAAAGAAAGATCCATTTTCTCTTCTGCTGGATACCTCAGTGGCTACCATTAATTTGAGCAGAAGTCATCCAATCTTAAAATTGAAAGAGATTTTAGAGTTTATCTTTAACCACAATAGATCATCATGGCTGAGAGAGAAGGAGGAGGAGGAGGAGGTTCTTTCAAGAGCCAGTGAGGTAAAAGCCCTGGAGCCTAGAGAGCATCCTCATTCTCAGAGGGAGGTGCAGAACTCAGGAGGAGAATCTAGCTGCATAGCAACCCAGTCTACAGGAACCAAGACACATGTTCCAGTTTGCCCTTCATTGATTGTATAGTTCAGAGAAGCAAAATCTCCTATTCTGTAGGTGAGTGCTTCCCCTAAGGATGACACCAGTTCCTTTAGATCAGAGTAATCCACCTTAATTGCAGGCCTTCCAAACGACTTTTGACTTCTCAAGCAATAATGATTCTAAAATCCCACACTCATTTTGAGTTCTGAGCCATGAAACTTTTCAAGATAGTTAATCAGAAACCCCTGCCAAGTAAGTGCCAGTCATCCACACCGGGAACACTAGATAGCAACCCTAAAGTTTTTCCTACATGAGCCAACTATCTAGTCTCCTCTCTCCTACTATATTCCCCCTGTTTCATATATTAGGGGGCACCAGAAGAAATGTTAGTTTTTGTGACCCTCCAAATTTATAGTACTATATGGCAACACAGTTCACTACATGGCAGAGTAGACAAGCCAATCCAATGATAAAATTAGGAAAGAGGCCATTTATTATCTGTATGGCTTTCAGAAAATCACTTACATTTCTCTGAGCTTTGGTTTCCTCATCTGTAAAATAGGGCACAATATCAATTACACCTACCTCACAGGCTTCAGGTGAGACCCAGACCAAGTTGCTAATGTGTGTGAATCCCTTTGCAAAAGAGATAGGAAATGCTATCACCAATATTATCATCATGATCAGATCTAAGGTTTCATCCCTGTCGGCAACTCCCAGTGTGGAAATTTCTTCCATTGAGGTGTATAACTGGACAACTCTTCTGTAGTTCATTATCTCAGAGTTGTCTTGGGCACCAAGAGGTTAAGTGACTTGCCCTTGGCCACACAGCATCTATCACAGGCAGAACTGAAGTTCAAGTCTGAATGATTCTAGAGATGGTCCCTTATCCACTCTAACATGCTGCCTGCTGGTACCTCCTATCTTAGGGTTAATATATAATAATAAAATTTATGTTTTGTAAAAGAAAAAGCAATGCTAGCTAATGACCCTGAAGAGAAAAACTTTAACTTCACGAAGCAGACAACAGAAGTTTTTCCATTTCAGGTTGGCAAGAGAGCTGTGGTCGAAATCCCACATAATACTTGAAAAACACAACATTAGGCCAAATTCTTTCTATCTTAATTCAGCTTGGGGACGGAGGAGGAGCCGTATCCACACTCTATACTAATAGTGCTATACTTTTATCTAGAGCATCATGGGGCAAGTTAACTTCAGTCCTCAAACTCATCTTGTTCCTTGGAATGCAATCCCACTCCTATTACCATGTGTCATTACACTTCCAGGAAAAACTCAACTTAAATAATATTGACATTTGGACAACATTTGACTAGCATCTGAATGAAGGAACACAACCCCAGATCTGAGGGAAAACAAACAAAAAGGGAGAAAATACTTGTGTGTGAATGTGCATAATTTAAAAATCTCACAAAATTGGAAACACCGGGAGTCAATAAAATCGCTTTCAAACCACCTTTCTTTAACCCTGGAAAGCATTTTATGAGACAATGAAAACCTCCAACATTGAGTGATTAAGAAATAAAGAACCAGATTTTTTTTTTCTTCGTATGTAACTCCATGGGGTGCTTCCCACAGAGCCAGAGAGGTATTTTTAAAGAATTAAATGCTTGATGGTGTAATACCAGATTACAGGTGTTCATTAAAGGAAGTCCCACTGAGTTTTTCCCCACAGAAAACAACAGAGAACTTTTCTTGCTTGCACTCTAATGGGCTGGTAGTAAGCCTTACCCCCTCTGAAGCCTGCCATCCATTTGGAAACTGAATGGATTGTCTCAACCCCAAGTGCCCTGGAAAAAACAGCTGCCACACTTAAATCGTGATTCACAAATTAATATCTTGGTGAAGGCCCATTCATGAAGAACCGAAACTTTTACTCAAAATGTTTTCACTTCATAAATGGGTTGTAAAAGTTGAGTGAGATCTCAACAATGGCTCAGCCCAAGATGAACATATCGGTGACCTGAATTCTCTGAGGAAGTAGGCCTTGAAATAGAGCTAATGTATTTCTTCTCAGGTTTAATCTTATCAATGCCTTTCCATCTGGAGGAATGGTTTTAGTAGACATAGGATTGACAGAGGCTTTTGCACTGCAGGTTCCTTTAATAAGTAGGTTAATCCATTCGATAAATCAAAAGATCATACCAGGACTTCATCACTTTACACCAAGCGCTCATGGAGCTTTTTCGTTATCTGATATTTCTTTAATGGGATTACCCTTATGGACACAGAATTTCTGGACACCATCATTTTAAAAGGTCTGTCCCTGATAACTTTTATTTATGGGATGAAGCTTTCTTGGATGTTTTCTCCATATGGTGGACTCCACCATAGTCCACTTGTAACATTCAAAGACAGGTCTTGCATTCTTCAAGATGAATTACATTCTCCTCCCTGAAAGCCTCCACATCAACAACTAGATGAGAAACCAAAAACATGTGCTTTTTACTTGTCACCTTGCAACTGCTACACTTGAGGAAAACTGCCCCTGGAATGGGGGCCGGGGCAGGGAATGGGGGGGGGAGGTGGGAGGGGGGGAAGCTTTCTATTGCAGTTGAACAAACAACTCCAGCCTCAAATTCTTTTTCAGATTGACTGTTTTCTGAAGAGCAGGTGATGGGGGGATAGAGGGAGGCACTGGGAATCCATACATTACAAACAGGCTAAATCTGCCAAAACATGTTTGCCTTTCATCTGTGTTTCTCCAAGTCAGGAATGAGTCCTGCACCCAGAGGTGAAAGCCAAAATTTGAAATCACTATACCATCTTCCACTGCTCTGATTTAATATCAGCATTTTTATTCTGGTTACATGCAGTTACTGGTCCGGAGCATTTCCTTCCTTTTGTTTAAATTGCCTCTAGAATAAACATCCATAAACCTAGGATGGCAGCCAAGAGAAGATAATATCTCAAGGGGGAAACATCAGAATTGTCTCTATTCCCATCACAGAGGAGAGGAGCAAAATGACAACTTGCCATTCACTTCCAAGGAAATTATGCTTTACAGACAAGGTTCTCCATTTTAGGAATGCAGTTATTCCATGAATTCTGTAAGATGAGAAACAGAATCCAGTGGACCAATGTGGACATGTCTCCCATTAGTGTTAAGTTTGTTTTCTTAAGTTCTCCTGAAATATGAGTATCTCAAATTCTGAAATTAAATAAGACAGAGAAAATTCCATACCTGCTTCCCCATAGTAGGGAAATGTGTTTATCATTGCTTGTGATAAACATGCACACACAGACAGACAGAACCTATCTATAGTTAGATATATAAGTATAAACATATTCAGGTAACATATATCTTCTTCTTAAACCTCCAGAGATCTAATATGTTAATTATCAAGAGATTAATTTAATATTTCACATAAAACTGGAGAAAGTACAATCAGTTAGTGGAATCTACTACTGGCCCTCTCTGGACTTAAACTTGTTTATTAAAAATATATATCTTTCCTTGGGGATGGATGGCAAATGTGAAATTTTTCCACTAGTGTTTGCTACTTCCTCAGGGGTACATTCTCATCTTGAGGTGTGGAGTTTTGAAAGAAACAAAGAGAGCAAAGGAAGGAGGAAGGATAGGAGGAGAAGGAAGGAAGGAAGTCAGACATAGCTTTCTGTTGGAGAGAAAGAAAATAAAGGCAGATAATCTATTTCTCCTACAAATGAGAATTCTACAGAAATAGGCATTATTGTGATTCACTTCTAGAACCTTTCCCCTCATGCTGCCTCTACTCTAGCTATAATCCCCATCTCTTCCCCATAGTAACTCCTGGAACTGTAACAAGCTCTGATAGGTATTTTGCACATAACCAGAACTCCAGGGTGCTTTTTAGTCACCTCCATACCATGCTGCCATTTGGTCCTTGAAAGAAGGAACTCTTACTTGTATTTGCATCCCCAACATTTGGCACAGTGCCTGGCATATAGTAAATATGTAATAAATGATCTATCTCTCTGTCTATATAACAATAGATACTAAATTCCAAATATTCAAGAAAAAAACGATATAGATTATGGACAATGAAGCAAAATCTGCTTCTTTTATTGGAAGATGTGTAACTGGGTCTTATTATCTAAAGAAAATACAGGTATGCAAAAATATTCTATTTGAATTGGCTCATATAATGTATCATGACTCATATAAGAGTATCTCATTGAAAAGTACAATAGTCTAGCTCAGGTAAAAGAAAGCCATTATACCCAAGTATGGTACCTGGTCCTCTGAAACATGGCCCTGGGGAGTATGGGATAGGGTTTCAGACCATCTTCCTTACAGCATTGGGTCTAAGCTGAATCTGAATTACCACATCATCATAGACTCTTTTAGTGAAGAGCAGTTATCAAGGACAAGCTCAGTAGTCAAGGTATTCCTTGGGAGCCAAGGTGGGATGGGGGAGGTGGGGGGTGGGACGCAGGGGCACATATATGCCACAATAAGTCCTTAGAATTAGAAGGAAGTTTGCCCAAGGACATGACTTCGCCATCCTGGGTACTGATTGGAGTTTTGAAGGTAAAAAGGGAACAAGAATTATCAATATCATCATCTTCTTCTTGACTGACATTTTTATAATGCTTTATGGTTTGCAAAAATCTTTACCTATATTGACTTGTTTGATCCTCACAACAACCCTGAGAAGTAGTTGTTATTATTATCCCCATTTTACAGACGAGGACACACAGAGAGTTTAAAAAACTTGACCAGTCAAATAGCTAGGGTCTACGGCAGGATGTGAATTGAGTTTCTTTTTTTTTTTCTTCTTAAATCCTAAACTTCTGTTTTAATATCATTTCTAAGTCAGAGAAGCAGCAAGGGCTAAGCAATTGGAAGTAAGTAACTTGCCCAGGTTCACACAGCAAGGAAGTTTTTGAGGGCAAATTTGAACCCAGAACTGCCAGATTCCAAGCCTGGCTCTCTATCCACTGTGCTACCTAAGTTGTCCCTGAATTCAGTCTTGCTTAACCTCAAGTCTCTTATTCTGTTCACTGTACCTCCTAGGTACCTCAATGGTGACAAAGCCACAGAAGTTCTGGCTCTTCCCTATCCCAGAAATAAGTTTGTGAATATCAAATTGTCACCTTGCAGACAAAACCAGGTCCCCATTAGTTATGCCTGGGAATATTGTAGAGACAACTGAAGCTAAGTGAAATTTTGGAATCTTTAGTAGCCACGTGAATTGAAGGCAATTCAGGCAAGCTGAAGAGAAGGCATGGTATGGACCTGAAAGGTCTAACTACAAGTACTAGAGGAACAAGTAAGATCTGAACTCCCAGTGTTTTTCCCCAGGCTTGGAGACAAGAGCAGATATATAGATATATAAGAGGGAGAGGGAGGAAGAGACAGACAGACAGAGAGACAGTGACAGAGACAGAGACAGAGGAAAGGGGAAAGAGAGACAGAGAGACAGAGAGGAAGGAGAGAGACAGAGATAGAGAAAAGAGGAGAGAGAGACAGAGAGGAAGGAGAGAGACAGAGATAGAGACAGAGAGAGAGGAAGAGGGAGAGAGAGACAAAGACAGAGGAAGGGGAAGAGACAGAGACAGACAGAGACAGACAGGGACAGACAGGGAGAGACAGGGAGAGAGAGAGAG
>NC_058131.1:130139449-130167625 GCF_016433145.1 Gracilinanus agilis | reverse complement strand
AAAAGGGAAGGGAAGGGAAGGGAAGGGAAGGAAAAAGGGAAGGGAAGGGAAAGGAAGGGAAGGAAAAGAGTAGCCTAGGTTCATATTGGTGAACCTATGGCATACAGAGGGGGCTGCTCCCTTCCCCCTCTCCATGTGCACCTGAGGACATTTCTCACATCACCCACCTCTCTGCCCAGCAGCCCAGTGGGAATGCTTCCTCCCTCCCCTGTCTGGGGTGAGGCAGGGGGGCTCACATGAGGTGTAAGGGTTTCCGTTTGGGTACTCAGTCTCTAAAAGGATCGCCATCACTGGCCTTGGTCAATACTTGGGGGAAGACCCACAGTTGTGAGGCATCATATGGATGATGACTGGCAAAGAAGGTGGATAGAGTGATCAGAAAGGCTGCAAGAGAACCAGGCGACTGTAGTGTCATTTAAACACAGAGAGGAGAGTATATTGGAAAAGAGGATAGTCAACACCATCATACATAGAAAATAAGCCAAAAAGAAAAGAGAAAAGAAGAGAAAATACCATTACACTTGACAAAGAGATTACTGATAACTTTGCAGAGAAAAGTTTCAGTCAAATAATAAATTCTGAAGCTATAAGGCAAATTATTGAGGAACCAGTGGAAGAAGTGGAGTGAGTACAAAATTTTTTTTCATAGTTTGGCTCAAAAAGGAAGGAGAGATAGAACAATACATATAGAGTAAATTTGGTCATGTTTGATAGTAGTAGGGAAAGAATCAATAGATAGAAAGAGAATAAAAATGAAGGAGGGGGAATGATTGAAGATACAACCTTCTGGAGAAGATGGGAGGAGTTGTAATTAAGTATACACGTAGTCTTAGCAAAGAGAAATGCCATCTTTTTGTTGAAAGTTGAGGGAAAAGAAGAGAGAGTGGGAGATAACTTGAAGGAGTTTTGAGATAAAAAGAATCAGAGAAAAGGGTACCCATATTGAATGACCTCAATTATCAGAGTAAAATAAAAGGCAAACACCTCAACTAAGATAGGGAGGTAGGGAGAGTTGGGAAGCTTGAGGAAAGAAAAGAAGATTTAGAATAAGTTCTGTGGGGAACAAGACAGGGAATCAATTAGAGAGGAATACAAAGGCTGTTGTGCTGTAGTCAGGGCCCAGTTGAAGCTGGAAAATATGAATTTGTAATGTTCTCAATCGGCACAATTGCAAGACTTCCTCCAGCTGGATTTTGTGGTTTGTGTGTAGGAGCTGATGACGAGAATATTGCAAGGTTGAGGTTTGATGAGAGAGGAGTGGCAATAGGACAAGCGGGCAAGGGATTCAAGAGTACAGAACAATGTAGTGTTCAAATGGCTAACTATTGGGGTTGAAATTGGAGAAAGCAGAAAGTGATGTCAGAGCTAGTGAAGGTTAATGGTCTGAAAAAGTACTAAGAAGTGGAGGGATTTGAGGTTTCATTGAGAGTGAAGAGGTTTAGGAGGGGTGAGGTAACACAAAGGAATGGAATAACAGGTGAAATGATAAGTCAATGTCAGAATTTCTAAATGTGGAAGAAGAGCACTTGTGGGGACTGGTGAGATTATAATGTACCATTCCTATGTCACTTGACCTTTTTTAATTTTCTCAACTATAAAATGAAGGAGTTGGACTAAAAGGTGCTCCCAGATCAGAGTCTGTGGCCCTATGATCCTAGGATGCCCACCTGGTTCTTGTACCTTGACCCACGTTTCTATCATGATGAATTCTAAGACTTTATAAATGAAGATGATCTGAACTGATAACTAATATCATGTTCTGCTTTGCTAATTTGGTTCTGCAGAAGCAGGTTTTAGAGACTGTCAATACAGCCTTACTACTTTAGGGTCAGTCTCTAACTAATAATATCCATTTAGTTCTTTATTACTTTGATGGATCTGTAACATCATCAACATGAGTATTTCCTCAAATAGTATAGATGGCAACTCACCAGATTTTATTCTTGGTGAGTCTTTTCCATCTCTCTCATATGTTTTCTTTCTTTTTTTTTTAGACCCTTACTTTCTGTCTTAGAATCAACACTGTATATTGGTTCCAAGGCAAAAGAGCAGTAAGGGATATATATCTATCTATATCTATATCTATGTCTATATCTATATCTATATCTATATCTATATATATGGGATATGTATTAAGGGACTTGCCAAGGGTCACACAACTAGAAAGTGTGTGAGGCCTGATTTAAATCCAGGACCTCCCATCTCAGAGCTTTTAGCGATATTTTTACTTCTATTATTGTAGTCATTGCACGTTAAATTCTTACTCTATTTACTTCACTCTGCCATGAGTTCATATAAATCTTCCCATGTTTCTCTGAATATTATCAGTTCTTGCTTCAGTTATTATGTTACACTTATATACTATAGTCATTCCCCAATCAATAAGCACCCACTCCTCCACCCTCAATTTTTTGCTGCCACAAAAGATGCCACTATGAATATTTTGTTGTTTGTTTGCCCTTTGGTTTTGCCTTTGATTTTCTTGGGGCATATGCTAAGTACCAGATTTGAGGAGAGTTTGGTTCTTTTGTCATGCATAATTCCAAACTGATATTTAGAACATTTAGACTACTCCACAGTTTTACCAATAGTGAATCAAGATGCTTGTCTTCCCTGAGACCCTCCGACACTAACTTTTCTGAATCTTTTTGTAATCTGTGTCAATTTATATGATACGAGGTAAAATCTCAAATATTTATCTCATATCCTTTTAGTGAAAGTACACAGGATTTGGAGTCCCAGGAAAGGAGTTCAAAATCCAGTGTTGCCATTTACTACCTTTATGACCTTGAGCAAATCACCTAATGTATCTTGATATTCCTTGTCTATAAAATGCTTGCTAAAGTCTCTTTTAGCTTTATACATGTAATCTGTGGTTTAAGATGGGCTTTGATAGTTTAAATTTTGCATTTGAAAAGCTATTCATATTCTTTTGCCACTTAGTCATAGAGCATCACCAGGAGGATGTTGGTGTTAAATTGTTGGGGGGGGGGGCTGTCATTGACAGGAACTGACTATATAGCTAGCAATAAGAATGGTTAGGAAATAAACATAGAACTGTGTTTCTAGTGCACTCAATGGGGCACTCAAATTCTATACAGGCAGCCCAACAGCCTGCCCAACTACTCATTATATCTAGATGGTCCCACAAGACTAGAATAGCAGTCAAACCAGATCCCACTAGAGAAAAGCATCCTATATTTGGAGTCGCAGGACCTCAGTCTCTTCACATCTCTTGGCCTCAGTTTCCTTAGCTCTAAAATAGGAGTTGGAGTAGGTGACCTAGTCCAGCTAGCTCTCACCCTATCCTAAGTCTGTCCTGCTATCCTCAGATCATCAGTTGGCAGTCTGAGCATTTTGTCCATTCATGCTTCCATCTTAGAGTAGGGTTTTTCTTTGATAGTGATGGTGAACCTATGGCACGGGTGCCAAAAATGGCACACAGAGCCTTCTCTGTGGGCATGCAGCCACTTCCACATCCCTCCAGAGTTCTTTACTAGAAAAGCAGAGGGACTCTAGTGGAGCTTCTCCACTTTCCCTCTCCACCAAGCTTGAAGACATTTTTTCACATCCCCCACCCCTCTGCCCAGCAGTCCAATGGGAGTGATTCCTCCCTCCCCTGTGTAGGGTAAGAAGGGGCAGGGCTCCCCTAGCAATCAGCCTGGAGGAGAGGGGCAGGCACGGCACTCAATCTGGGGGCTTGGGCGGGGGGGGGGGCAGAGCCCAGCACTCCTTCTCTAAAAGGTTCACCATCACTAACTTAGGTCATTATTGCCTAGACTGTTTCTGGTCTTTGTTTTTTTAATAAAATCAAACTTAAGCTGAGTTGCTTTTTATATGGCATTACTGATTTAAATCAAACATTTTTTGCTGTCTTGCAACTTGGAAACAAATGCTTTTCAAAGGAGAGGCTGATTTATTGCAATAGTGGTATCTTCCATGAGCCCTATTACTACAAAATTAAGATCCTTGAGTTTCAGACTCAAAAGAGACTTGGTCCTGGGAAAAGTCAGTATTCCCCAGAGCCAATTCCAAAATGTGCTCTATTTAGGAGGCATTGAATATCTGCTCCCAACATGTACATATCTGTACTTTTTTGACTGGGGTAGCTAGGTAACTCAGTGGATAGAGCACCAGGTCTAGAAACAGGAAGACTTCAGTTCAAATCCAGCCTCAGCTACTCACTAGCTACATAACTGCGGATAAGTTACTTAATCTTGTTTGCCTCAGTTTCCTCATCTGTAAAATGAGCTGGAGAAGGAAATGGCAAACCATGTCAGGTTCTTTGCCAAGAAAACCACAGACGGGGTCACAAAGAATTGAATACAACTGAAACAACTCAGTAACAACAAAAACACTTTTTTTACTAATGTCTTCTCTTACTTTCCCAATCTTAACTCTTTCCTCTTAGTGAAATTAAGGTTCCCAAGAATCATGATGGAACAAACTGAGGGCTTGAAATCATTAAAATTTGGTTTCACTTGAGAAAATAGTCCCAAAGATTAAAAAAAAAATTCCTTGGTTTCTAATTATCAGTCTCTGTCTTTGCACTGATTGTCCCCCATTCCTGTTATATACTCCCTCCTCAATCTGTCTTATAGAATTCCTTGTTTCCTTGAAGGCTCAGCTAAAATTGACACTTTCTAAATGAAACTTTTTCTAATCCAATCTTATATTTCCTAATAATTCCTATCTGCAAATTCCTTCCCTGAAAAATTACTTTTTAAACCCCAAAGTGGGAAAAGGATCTTAAAAATGCATCCCCAATGAAAACATCCTAGCAAACACAGAAAACAACTTCAAAAAAACATCAGCTTTTCTATGTTAACTATTCCTAGAAACTCCTTACTTATCAATGAATTATCATCAGCTCCATGGAAATGAGGCCCAGAGTGGATTTATCAACCATTACTCTTCAGGCTGATCAGAATTTTGACCTTTCAGAGATTATTATGGCATAATTCTACACGATTCTTGACCAACCTGTAATTGGCAAACTGATTATATTGGCGCTTTCCCTCCCTTTCAAGGCAAGAGGTTGTCCTTAATATAGTTGATGCATATTCAGAATATGGAATTATAGTTCCAGTTATATATGACACCATGAAAGTCACAGCCAAAGCTTTCATAGAATACATGCTTCTTTCTCATGGGCTCACCTTTATAATTGCCTCTGATCCAGAGACTCCTCTTAACATAAGGAAGGTCTGAGATTAGGCCATCATCATATTCTCTGTTCTCTATCTTCCATACTATCCTCAAAAGGCTGGATTCATTAAGTGCTGGAATAAATTTTTGGGACAGTTTTATTATCACACCTTTGATTATTGGAAGTATCTCATCTCCAAGAGGTTATTGTGTCTTTTGGTAAATGACTTCAAAAAGTAGAATTCCCTGCCCCAACTGTTTTGTGTTTGGTGTGATCAGACTTTCAGGAAAATTCACCCATCAGGATAGATTACTTTTAGATGGAGTCCCAATTCACCCTCTCCAATCCTTGTTGCATCTCATGTGCAGAGTTGTGCTGACTTTGACATACTTACTGCCTCAGAAGATTCTATAGAAAATAGTTCATGTTTCCCTTAATTGGCAGGTCTTCTTTCCCTTTGCTGTAACTGTAATGGAGGATTATTAAGAATGTAATCTAAATGGTTTTGTGGGTTCACACTGGGCTGAAGGAGAGACAGGAATGTCTGATGGTCTGGACCAAACAGGATAGGAAGACCAGGGTTTACTGCCAAGCTGTTAACTGTCACAAGAATGGCAGTTTGGCCAACAGTCACTTAGCTCACCTAGGTTAGGGCCTATGTAACCAGCAGGCAACAGATAAAAGTTGTAACAGTTTTAATTGAATGAACAAAAAAACAAAGATGGGTATTAGGGATTCTACTTTTAACAACTAAGGACAAACCACAAGGTCAAGGGAGAGACTTAACTATACTATGCTATTGACCAAAGCCAGGCAGGGCCCAAAGGAAGCAATATTGAAGTCACAAGGGTAAAAGCTCCTCCAAACCTGGTTCCAGCCAAGTATGGTCAGCTCAGCTAAAGGGCTGAGGATGGCTTTCAATTGGGATCTCACAGTAAATCCAAAGATGGTCTCAGGATGCCAGGAGCCAACTCCACCAGGACAGGTGATCCAAGGTACCCAGGTAGGGGGAGAGTTTGCAATGCTGTCCACCAGATCACAAACCACTTCCCCACTTGGTGCTGCTCTGCAGGTCTGTTGTCCACTGCTGAAAGCCTCCACCTCTCTCAGGATCCCAGGGATCTGGAGGCAGTTTTTCCCTAACTCTGAGTTCTCGCAGGGTTAGCAACAGTTATGTCCCCAACCACTATGGAGTCTCTCTCCCCTGAGTCCAAACCCCACTTCCTTCTTGGAATTCTTCAGCCCTTCCTGCCAGGTCCCCAGGTCCATATAAACTATATATAACTAATACTAAATAATCTTCCTCACAACACCTTGAAATGGTTCAGACAATTCTTTCCTGGAAAAGGTTGATAGAATTATTGGGAGATGCTTTGCTTTTTAATTATGTCGAGGAAGTAAAACTGTCTTAATCATTCAAATAAAAATTCACCAGGAAGAAAGGAGATACCTTAGTTGATTTATGGCAACCTTATGTCCCTGGAGGAAGATGAGGAGTATTCATCAAATTCCTATAGAAGATGAGTGTTAGTCTCTTAGTAAAGACCTATATAAAGGCCAAAATTTGGCATCATTCAATAATAGGACTTCAGGGAGAGAGAGGTTTTGACTGGTGGGCTGAAGGACACTGAATGTATGATGGTATAGACCAGTGGTTCCCAAACTTTTTTGGTCTACCGCCCCCTTTCCAGAAAAAATATTACTTAGCGCCCCGTCACATACTATCACCGCCCCCTTAGAGTTATTCACCACCCCCAAATGCACCTGTGGCCAGCACTGCTCCCCTGGATCGCTGCAGCACCCACCAGGGGGAGGTGGTGCCCACTTTGGGAATCACTGGTATAGACTGAACCCTGATTTCAATTTAGAACCTATGGCAGGTTGTATTCTAGAGGCATACAACCTCATCACCTTTTTGCTACAGATAAACTAAATGTAATGGGAAAGGAAAAGATGTAGGAGGATTTGATGTTTCTAGTGCTGCTCCTGGTCATTGTGGGGTTTTCTACAATAGGAAACTACTTTAAATTGCCACTGATAGTATTCCCACTGTGGATTGTACTTTAAAAAACAATTCATATTTTTCTATTTATATTATTTAATTTAAGGTCCTACACCAGTGCTACTCAATGGCATTTCTTAACAGCTACCTTGAATTATTCCTTTGCTTCTGCCAACCTCTCTGTTTTTGACCATTAAAACAAACCTGAGACCTCTCACTTATTGTTGCTCTCTTGTATCCTATATCTATGTCTCTTTGATTTTCATAGCTTGCATGACCCAGCATGACATTCAGTAACTGCTAAGCAAAGCCACCTTCAATTTGAGTAAGTTTCTTTTTCTGTAAGAAAATCTGCAATACCGACTTCTCTCTTAGAAATGTGAGATGATCTAGTATGACTGCTAAGTACCCTACAAATAGAAAGAATTAAGAATAAAAAAGATAAAGCTAACTCATTTTGCCAGTGGTTGCCTTTTGGCTCAATTGGGTTTATTTCCATTGAGTTTCCAATTCAACTACAATGACAAAATATACAGGGGCAAATTTGAAGCTGAAACATCTGAAATGTAAAGGTTCTTTCAAACACCACTCACCACACTCTCCTTTGGTATATCACTTAGAACTAACAACTACTTGAACATCCCCCTCTCTAAGATCTTCAGGCTTTCAAAATGCCAAGAGCACATCCACAGCACCATTCCTAAATGAAACAGCATGTTTGAAATCACAGCCCAGGAAAACTGTCAACACTTGTTTCCCTTCTTAATGCTCTTTAAATGGTGTAGAGCCTAAAGAAAAAAAAGCAGAAATAAAGCATTTTTAAAAGAATGGTATGGCCACCACCACCCCTACATGTACGTACACACACACACACACACACACACACACACACACACACATACATATATATACCTTTGCTCATTTAAAAAAAAATGGGTGTCTAGCTCAATAACTGAAGGAGTTTGTTTGGTGTTATAATTTCCAACAGATCTTACAGTTATCCCAGTACAAATATCCCTTTTGCTAAAGGATGCCCTTTGTCTGGGAAACTGATACAGAGAGTCCCTTGGCTTGTCTATTGCTCACTCACACTAAAGGGAGTGCCTGCACGCAGCAGGATGTAAACTCTCACTGGGAAATATGCCTATGAAGAGATGACCTTTTTTTTTTTTTTTGATAGATTGGAAGGAGGGAGAACTGGGTGGAGTATGAAAGGGGATGCAAAGGAAAGATCAGAGTTCCTGAGGAAGACACCAAATATACTAGGATTGTAACTACAATGAAATTCAGCAGTACTCACAATAAGATAAAGCACAGTGAATCTAAACAGAAACACATGGATTGAAAAGCAGTAAAATAGTATTTCTTTTCCCTCTTATCTTTCCAGGACCCAAAGTTTCCAAAAAGACAATATGTTCCTTGAGTTTTCCTCGGACTAGTATGATTCTGACATGCATGCATAGATAACTCTGAATAACCTCTTCTTGGCATGAACACACACGTATTATATTTGTATCCTCCTCTGGAAGTTAACAGCAACACTTTTAGTCCATTCCTGCTTCAGTTACTATCACCTCACTCACCTATCACTCTCTTGACAGATTCACAACCCAAGGATCAAGATAGAGCCCTCATTCTTCTCCACTCCAGCCTCCTAGTAACTCCAAAAAAGAGCTCTCTGCAGCAAAAAAGAGTGAGTGGCACAGAGAGGGCAAATCTGCAGAAGTCTGAAATATAATTAGAATAAACTAATATGTGTTGAAAAAGGAAGTAACTTCCTTCTTTCCTAAAAAGAAGACTGGCTGTGAACAATGGGGAGAAAATTTTCTCATGAGTCAAATGGAAACCTGCAAAATTTAAATGCTAAATATGAAAATTTCTTTTCTTGCTTCCTTCCTTTCTTTTTCTTCTTTCCCTCCTTCCTTCTTTTCTTTTCCTTCCCTCCTTCCTTCCTTTCTTCCTTTCTTCCACCTTCCTGATTTCCTTCTTTTCTTTTCCTTCCTTCCTTCTTGCCTTTCTTTCTTTCTCTTCCTATCCCTTTTCCCTCCTTTCTCCCTCTCTACCTTTTCTTCTCTCCTTTTCTCTCTCTTCATCTCCACCCACCTTCTTTCTTCTAATTGCAAAATTAGATCCAGTTATAAAATGACTCTGCCACAAAACTTTAAACCAAAAGTGTTTAAGGCCTACAGGGCAAGGCAACAAGTATTTATTATGTGCCAGGCTGTGTGCTGTGCTGAGTGCTGGGAATACAAATATATGCAAAAAGAAAAACAACCTCTGCCTTCAAGACTCTTACATTCTAATGGGAGAAGATGAGTCACAAAAGGTAACTGAAAAGCAAAGGATAGGAGAAAGGGACAGAAAGAAGGCATTTGCCCAGAAGGGCATTGTATCCAAGTCTTGAAATTCAAAAGCAATGGTAAGAGGGAATATGATGGTTGACTGGCCTTAAGCAAACAAGAAGACCCCATGAGAAACTCACTAATGGAAGAAGGGGCCGACATGGCAAAGGGATGTTCTAGAGCAGTGGTTCCCAAACTTTTTTAGCCTACCACCCCCTTTCCAGAAAAAATATTACTTAGCCCACTGGAAATTATTTTTTTTATTTTAATAGCAATTAATAGGAAAGATAAATGCACCTGTGTCCATCACCACTCCCCTGGATCCCTGCAGCACCCACCAGGGGGCAGTGGCACCCACTTTGGGAATCACTGATCTAGGGGAAAAAGGCTGAGAGAGCAAATGGATCTTCTAAGATGAGGAGCCTCCAGGTTATGAAAGAAGTTCCAGGGTGAAACATCAGCAAAGTCCTAGAAGTTAGGGGAAAAACAATTAGAAAGACTTTCCTCTTGTCCCAAGATTGTCCACAGCAAACTAAAGTTAGCAATGGAGGCACTGTATAAAGCACACACGCACACACAGCTCAGGCTATGTGCTAGAGATGAGCAGGCATGGTATAATTCTCGTGTGGGAACAAGCAAAGACCCATAACTACCACTGGCTGCACTGTCTCTGCAATGAAATCTAAGAATGCCATCTCAGATGGGATGCTCCATCTCCCCTCTCCCCTCTACATTCTTCCTATAAATGCCTGAACATAAGTTATATGCCTTTATCTTGACAACTCAGCTGTTAGTCAGCTCTTATTGTAAGACCCTACACACAATAATACAGTATAAGATGGCAGATATCGATTTATATAAAAGTAGTACACTATATAGCTAGCTATGACAGAGCCACAAATAGGAGTTTTTGTACTCAGGCCACAAACCACAAATCTAAATGAGGCAGGAGACATGAAGTACATTTTTCATTGAGGACAGGGAGAAGGAAGAGTGGTGATGAGATAGAAACATTGGAAAGCCACATCTTGCTAGAGAGGCAGCTATTATTTTTTCATTATATTAACTACATATTCTTGCTCACTAAAGAGTCAAAGGACTGAAAAAACTATTAGTGCCCTCTAAATTGCATGCCCTTGGGCAAAGTTCCAGGTTGCCATGCCCTAATTTTGGCTCTGATCTCTAAGGTATGTGTCTAAACCAAGGATCAAGCCAAGAAACCCTAGGTTCTCCTACAGAGCCTTCCAATTCCACAGTAATCCTAGAGTTTATCCCTAATATTCCCACTTCCATGACTTTAACACTAACTTTGGAATAGAAGACAAATATGACTCCCTTCTTTCCATGCCCAGGCCCTTCCACAGCTACTGAACTGGCTAAAATGTCCTTGAGGGTTATGTTCCATTTGCATGGTTCTTTGAAAATGATTTTGGACTAAAGATCCCATTCATCTCTCATTTGGGGAATAGATTATTTCTGGAGGGGGTGGAAGAGGCAGGGTGGAAACCACTTCTCTTCTGCCTAACTCCTCTGGACTAATGACCATTCAAAGAAACCAAATGAACTCTGTAAAAGCATCTCTAATTCTATACTATTCACAAAGAGGACAATGGAACAATCAGACTCCCTTACCACCCCAGCTGAGTATTATTATAAGAATACCAACTACTCATCCCTTTCCAAAGCCCCATTCTATAAAAACTATGGTTATCACACCAGAATCCTGACCTAGGAGTCAAAATACCTGTGTTCTAAGCACATCACTACTACTTGGACTTGGAGTAAATCACTGATCCTCACTAAGCCATCATCATCATCTCTCATAATCTTACATGTAAAGTACTTGTACTACCTGCCCAAAAGGTGAACGTGAGTTATTTTTGTCCTTATGAGACAAGACTGGTGGTTTCATCAGTGTGGAAAATCAACAAAGATAAGGAAGTCAATCTGTCTTCTAGAACATTTTTAGCTTAAGCCAGATTTGGTCACTTCTGGACCAAGACTCTAGTCCTTCTCATAAGCTTCTCTGACACTTACTAAATCAAAACACTTGCTCATCCTCTAAGGGACATAAATTTTGCTCAATATGACTGTAAAATATGGCCAATTCTTTCCAATATGTTCATTGATTTTCAGAATCACAGTCAAGTATATGCAATTACTAGGATCATTATGCTTCCTTTTTTCAAGTAGAGAGCTAGAAGGAAAGCACTGGAAGTGTGCTGGTAAACATTTAATAACAGACTGTCTGAAAAGTATAGTATATTGTTAAGTTTAACCTACTTAATTGACACCTTCTCCAATACTTTTTAAAAATCTTCTTTCTTAGAATCAATAATAAGTATTGGTTCCAAGGCAAAAGAGCACTAAGGACTAGGCAACAGGGGTTAAGCAACTTGCCCAAGATCCCATAATTAGAACATGTCTCAGGTCAAATTTGAACCCAGGACCTCCCATCTCTAGACATCTCTATCACTTTCTTAAGCTTAGACAATTAACAAAATAATAAATCCAGCCCTGCTTTGTAGCATTTGTTTTCTGAAGTGTAAATGCTCACATTAAAAATCTAACAGTGTAAAAACTGGCTCCAGCATCCCCCTAAAGGACATTTCATAGAAGCTGGAACTAAACCCCAGAAGTTGATGTGCGAGTCCATCAATTCCCTTAGTCTAAAAATACCCTCCCTGAGCATAATCTACAGGGCATCCAATAATTTCTGAATAACATAAAAGATTTAAAGGTACCACACAAGTCAAGAGTGAGTTTTGAGTTGAGAGAACCTGGCAAACATTTACATGACAGGTTCAGGGCATAAGAATTTTAGAGCTTGCTGAGACTTTAAAGATCATCCAATGGAGGGATGGAGAACCTGAAGCCATTCATTTGGTCCAGTTGCTGAGGATGGACATTTTGCATGTTCACCTAATCAGACAAAAATGATCAAAGAAGAAATTTTGGCAACATAGAGTATGGAGTCTTATGTGATCATCAGATTTAGAACTAGAATGGAAGTTCTGATTTATCTGTGAGGTTATTAATAACTTTTCTTTTGCTTCTACCATCATCTCTTCCACTAAGATTTCCTGGTGTTTCCTCATTGGGCAGAGGTACTCTGGGCTCTCAAATGCCATGTCAGAAGAGTCTAAGCCTGGCAGTAAAGGCACTGACCACTTGGGTATAGTGGAAACCTTGGAGTCAGGAAGACCTGATTTCAATCCTGCCTCAGGCACTTATTACCTGTATGATCCCAGGCAAGTCACTTAATCCCTCTGTGCTTTGGTTTCCAAACTGATAAAACAGGGATAAGAATAGAATCTACCTCACAGAATTATTGGGAGGATCAAGCGAATTAACATATGTAAAGTGCTTTGCTAACCTTAAGTGGCTATATAAATGCCAGCTATTATTAGCTAGCTATTACTGGCATGGATTAAACTAGAGCAGAGATTCTTAACTTTTTTGGTGTGTCATAGACCCCTTTGTGTGAAGCCTATGGATTCTTTCTAGCATTATATATTTAGATAATTGAAGGAAAAGATATATTTTAATTAAAGGTCAATGAAAAATAAGTCATTTTTCCCCCTTCCAGGTCCACAGACTCCTTGAAATCTATCCACAGACCTCTTAAGGTTCATGTAACCCAATTTAAAAACTTCTAGCCTTGAATCCCACTAAGGTCCATTTTCAGACTCGGTCTTTGATACTGTGAATCTGGCTCAACAACATATATTAGCTGCCTGCTACATAGGAGACACTGAAGTTGGAAGAAGATGAAAAATCATAGACTCTCAAATTTAGAAGGGACCTTGGAGACCATACAGGGTGCCCTGTACCTAAAGAAGATCATCCTTTCCAAAATATATGAAGACTGTTTGAAGAACATGATTGAAAACTTCCAGGGATGGGGAGGGAGCATGCTTAAATGCTATAAGGGTCATTCCAAAAGATTCATCCTCTCTAAATGTAGCAATCTGAATCCTAAAGAGTGATCTGTTGATGTCATATCTCTTGCATTATTATCTTTTTTTTAAAGTGACTGACATTTGCCAAATGACAAAGAAAAATCTAATAACCCTTCCTTTATATTTATGATAAAACATTTACCTTATAAATGTATATAATTGCCAAACTTTCTGAAGCTCTATAATATTTAATGTTGGTGGGTAACAGCATAAAACTGGTTTTTATTTTTGAAAGAAATGAGAACAAAGTCAAATTTTTTACATGAAGCATGACTGCAATTACCACTATTCAGCAATATTTGAAAAAATGTTCATTTTTAATGTAGGCACCAGATTTAGGAGTTTCAGATATTTTCATTTTCAGGAAATTTGTTATATTTTCTGGAATTTCTTTTGATTTTTTACCATCTAAAAAGGAATAGTGTGGCCAGTGAAAGTAACAGAACTGAGAAACATTAAAAAAAAAAAGTAGGGCTAGCACATTAAATACTTAAATATGTATTTCTTGTTTAAATGTTGTTGAGGTAATGATGAAAAAATTAGTCAGTTGAAGAGTAAAATGATTCTCTGGATTCTAACCCTTAATTTCCAGCTTGAATTATTCTGATATGTACACAAATAAGTTAAGTACAAAATAGAATGTGGTAAGGGAGAGACCCAGAAAAATAGCTAATGGAAAAGTTTAGGAAGGAATCATTTTTGGATGGAATATCAGAGAAAGCATCATGGGAAAGGTAGCTCTTGAGTTGGGCCTTGAAGGAAGAAGATTTCAATAGGTAGAATTATAGAGAGAATACATTCCAGCATGGGGCATACTACCTACTCAAATACACAGAAGAGGGAAGATATAGGAAGAAATTGGGAAATAGTTGCCAGTTTGGCTGAAATGAAGAATACATGGAAGGGATTAATAATAATGACATTAATAAGACTGGAAAGGTAGATTGAGACTGACTAGGAAGAGCTTCAAATGTTTAGCTAAGAGGTTTTTATTTCATGCTATATTCCACTGATCTCTAAACTTTTAAAATTGATTAAATTTTTTAATTGATTAAAATGTTTTGAGCACATATCCTAACATGAACATATTTATTATAGTCTAAGTAAACATTTTAAATAAGTAGGCTATTTATAATCATTTAAGTGAACAGTGATGAAGATGAGAAAGAACTAGGCTAATGTAGATATAAGAAGAAAGGAAAGGCATAACTTTGAGATAGTCAATCCTCAACATGCAATTTAACTTTTGCAACTTCGAGCATTTACAAGATTTTATTAGTAATCTCATTTTCACTTTCATGTTGGCAACTGCATGCATTTCTGGCATTGTGCAGTAGAGAAAAAAATGATTGTGCCACTCAGTTTCCAAACTTGAAGGGTGGTTTGGCAAAATCAACCAACTGGTCAGAGACAAAGAGGTTGCCAATCCCATCACTAATGGCAACCTCAAGGTTAAATGTCAATTCACTTATGCTATGGTCCCATACTCGGAGACCCTGAAGGATCTCAAAAGGCCCGTTGCCAAATTATTTCAAGATGGTGCATCCTTCATGATCTCCAATACCATCTACTAACCATGAAGGACAGAGTGTCAGAAGGAATGCTGCTGAAACCTCACCAGTCTTGGAATCTTCCAACAATGATTAAAATTCCAATAACTTCTCTCTTGATTTCAGAGGGACACCAAGATAAAAAGGCTTATAGCAATGTAGTATACAATATAATACCATCGAATCAACATCTGACATAATGGAAGGTAAGATCCAGGTTTAAAAATGTTTCAGTTTTGAGGATTTTATTTGCTGTACAATATTTATGGTACTGTAGATTTCATGTGTCATAAATAGTGGATATTGTCTGAAAGCAATGTTTTTTTTTGTTTTTTTTTAATATTTTTATTAATTTACTTAGGATATTTTTCCATGGTTACATGATTCATGTTCTTTCCCTCTCCACTCCCTTGAGCCAAGTTTTTTTTTTTTTTTTATTTTTAAACCCTTAACTTCTGTGTATTGACTTATAGGTGGAAGAGTGGTAAGGATAGGCAATGGGGGTCAAGTGACTTGCCCACGGTCACACAGCTGAGAAGTGTCTGAGGCCGGATTTGAACCTAGGACCTCCCGTCTCTAGGCCTGGCTCTCAATCCACTGAGCTACCCAGCTGCCCCCCTGTTTTTGTTTTTTATTGAGATATTAGCACAAAAGATAACAGAAGTTTAGGGAATTACTAGCAAGAAAAAATGTTTTACATGTTACCAATTTTATTTTATATATTGTATTTTAGGGGTTATTTCATGGCTACTATGTTAGGAAAAGTGCATATTATCAGGATTAATGTTTTATTATAAAGAACAGTATGCAGGAAAGTATATTTTCATCAATCTCTAGTGAAAGATTATAGTTTTTGGTGGTCTCAGGAACATACCTCTGTATTCCCCATAGGTTCAATGTATCAACATTTGCATTTTTTACTTTCATGCTGTTTTCTAGAAATGTTACCTTACAAAAGTTGAGGATTCACTTTATTTTGTTAAGGTAGAATAAACAGGATAAAGATACTGATTGGATTGGGGATAGGAAAGAGGGAGATTGGGAGAAGGAAGAATCTGGGAACATAGGACATACATCTGAAAAAGACTTAAAACATCACCTCATTCAACCCACTTTCTTTTATAGATGTGGAAACTAAGGCCCTAAGAGGTGAAATTTGCCAAAGTAAATAAGTTGCTAGCAAGTGGCAGTGCCCAGATTCAAACTTAAGTCCTTTGCTCCCAAATTCAAAGTTCTCACTAGGGTGAGTCAGTATATATTCCAAATATAGAATTTCAACTATAATTCCAAGTATAGAACATCCATGTCTAGAAGGAAAGCAATAACTCTTGACTATGACAAACTATTATTTAAAGTGCTTAATGGCTATTAATAACATCAGCACAGTCACATTAAATTTGTATGGGAGTCAGTCTGGGCATACAAACTATAATCCAGTTTCACAACTCTTGCCTAAATCTACTTTCAAAGAAAGAAAAGTTCACTCTATATTAAATTTTGGTTATGCCAATAAATGAAAATTAAATTCCCACCTCACCTAGGAGACTCATTCATTAGAATCTAGTTGTCAAAAATAGGAAGAGCAAGTAGAATCACAGAAATCTGAAGACCTCTGTAATTCAACCTCCATTTTATAGTCAAGGCATTGAAATTATTCTGTATATTACGAGTAAAGAGAGAAGTAGAAAGTCTACTGCAAAAGGGAAACTAGGCAAAGAGTTTATCTTTTGTCTGTTCTTTTTTAGTTCCTCCAACCTGACCTACTAAAGGTAGACTTTACCCCTCCCCATCCATGAAAAAGGGAAAAAAACCCTATAGCTTTGTACTCCCAACTCCTGTATCTTCCTTTTCAATCTTGCATTCAATTTCAGTGTAATATGAATAGACCTATCCTTTTACAAAAGCTCCCCTCTTCCCACCAGACTTGTTTGCTATTTTATGTGTTTCTGCATCATTTGCAGAGTCTGCTTTGATCTACATTCCTCCTGGATGTGTGGTTTCCTTTTCGGCTACCAAAAGGAAAACTGTTTTGTTAGAAATTTTGCTTATTTTGAAACTTTGCTGGCTTAAAGCACCTATCTTTGTAGAGATGAGCAGGGCCAAGGATTTGTGATTCCAATGCCACCCCCTCTCCCTCAGGAAAGGGCAATGTTGAAAGGGTGCAAGTTGCCCTTTTGGGTTTGGAATATTTTTTGAAAGAAACTTCAGGAGAAACTAAAAATTTAATGTAAAAGTGCAGGAAAGTGATATAAGATGGTGTTTGCATGTTTAATCATTGGTGGAGTTTGTAATAAAAGGCCAGATAGGTAGTGATACCCCTTCCACTGCCTCCAAAAAGAATCAACATATAGAATACAGCCAGAAGGTTCCCACTAGAAAAATGAAATGGGGATAATAATACCTTCTACCTTTCAGTGTTGTTGTAAGGATCAAATGAGATAATATTTTACACATAGGTGCAATAGTTATTATTTTGAAATGCTATCAAATCTTGTATACAAGATATTCTTTTGGAAGAATTGTTTATGCCCATGATAATATGTTTAGATTGAAGTTGGGCATCTTCTTTGCCCCCTTTATTTCTATTGTATTTTACCTAGTCCTTTTTGGTGTAGGGGAAAAAGTAGATTTGGATTCTGAGCCACAGAGGAGTGGCAGTACCTACTAGATTTGGAATTAGTTGACCTGGTTTAAATCCCACCTCTGTCACTTGTGTCACCTTGGGCAAGTCCATTGGCCTTTTTGGCCTTCATTTTCCTCATCCATAAAATGAAGGCATTGAACAAAAAGCCCTTTATGGTTCTTTTCATGTTTAAATACTTTCCTATAAGTTAACTCTCTGATTCTTAATTTCTTCACATATAAAATGGGAATAGGTACCATCTAGCTCTCACGAGGTTGTTTTAAAAATTAAATGGGAAAGAGTATGTAAAAGACAGAGTTAAGGAGAACATGACTATCATCTTTAAATATTTTTAGGATTGTCACATTGATGAGGGATGACAATTGATCTGCTTGGCTCCACAAGACAGAAAAATGGGTAGAAATCGCAAATGGGCAAATTTCATCAAAATTTAGGAGAACACTTTCAAATAATCAGAGCAATTCAAAGGTGAAATGGATTCTTTCTGAAGGTTGTAGGCTCTTCTTTGCTGGAGATCTCCAAGCAAAGTCTGGATGTACAGTATAGAGGGAATTCCTTTTTAGAGTATGAATTGTGCCAGATGGCCACTCAATTACCTTTCAGCCCTTCTGTGATCATCTTATCAACACATAGGATGGAAGAAGAGGCTCCCCACTAGAAAAATAAAATGAGGATAATAATGTCACCTACCTTGCAGGGTTGTTAGATCAAATGAAGAAAATATTTATAAGGTGTTTGGCATAGAGCCTGGTACACAATAGGTGCTATGTAAATATTAGTTATTGTTATTATGTGTGCTTTTGTGAAGGGTAGCATCTTAGGCATAGAAATGGATAACTGGCATTTCTAACTTTCTGATTGTTAAAAATATGAATCATAAGCTTTTAGCAAGTTATAAAGAAAATGAAGCTTGTCCTCCACCAAATCTCTGAGTCTATTTTCCCTCTCCACACACCCAGGGATCCCAAGCTAATTCTTCTTTCTCCTATCATTAGAAAGTATTGTTTTTGGGGGGGAAACAACAGAATAAATCAGAATCATTTTAAGAGGATAATAACGTGACATGTTGCCCTTCGTAAGATAAAAAATTTTCTTGCCGATGCAATACTTAACTCCTAGGAATTAATGCTGAAATTCTAGAGTGATTTTTTGAGTTTGATTTGGTTGTATTGGGACTGGGGGAAAATATCTTTTGCCCTTCACATCACACCTTACAGTCAATTGTTTATTGTCTCTGTGTAAAGATGACCCTAATCTTTACACTCAACAAAGGTAACAGTTTTCAACAAACCCGAAGCTACTCATAGACAAAACACAGTTCATAAATAAAGAACGCCTGAATAGGGATAGACAGGATACATTCAGCTACATCCTCAGAATGACTTTTTGAGTGGGAAACAGGATACATTCTACAAGGACCTTTCAGGACTGCCATCTCAGGGGATAACAGAGAACTAGACCTTCTCTTTTGGCGGGTTAGGCAGCAGGAGTCAACCTGGGAAACCAGAATAAGCTTAGGAAAACAATAAGCAGGATTCAAAAAGAATGGTAATGATTTGCCTGTTTTTAATAGAATTCTGCCTTCCAGTTGCAGTTTACTTGGAAAAAAAATCAGTTTTCTTTCAAGTTACACATGAACAGATCCTGGCTTCAAAAGAGAAGTGGAGATCACAATCAAGGCTAGTCAGTACAGAAGAATCATCTGTTTTGCAAGTACAGTGGGATGCTGTCCCTGGGGGCCCCGGGAGGAGGACCATTTTATAGGTGAGCTTCATCTATAGTGAGGTTCTTCCAGTGTCTTTTACTATGACACTGCAAGCTCCTTGAGGGCAGGGAAAAATCTCTTATTTACCAATGCATCCCTCCTCAGCACCAAGCACCTCAGCCCATGATAAGTAAAATCAATTAAATATTTGTGTAGTTAAGTTTTAATCCAGTCAACTAAACCCAGGAATGGAAGAGGTTAAGAAGGACATGCATTGTGCTCAGTTCTGTTCTGTAATGAGCCTTTAATTCATTCTCTTCTTAGTAATCCTGTGACCCAAGTGCTAGCCAGTCCCTTGCACTCTCCCTTAGCTGCATAGCTCAACAAGGTCATTGTACCATGGTCTGCAGAGAATCAGGAAAATGAATTGAACCAAAAGGTCTTCCCTTCAAAAGACCAAATCGATACAGTTTTGTTCCCAGATATAAAATTGGTAAAGCACAAAAATTTTACTTAATATTGAAATCTGATCTTTCCTATAAAGACATATAGAGAGACTTAATTTCATTGGTATAGAGAATTTCCAGATGGAGAAACTCCCTCCATCAATGAGGATAAGCACCTTCTCTGAAACTTAGTTTTTAAAAATTACACATAGAACTGAGATATTAATTGATTTTCTTAGGGTCACACAGACAGAGTGTCAGAGGTAGAGTTTGAACTGAAGCCTTCCTGACTTTGAAGATGGCTCTTTATCTATTTTCCACATTGTCTGTAAAATTACCTTTAAAGTCTTCCTTTAAAACTCAGCTTAAATGACACATCCTCCATTAAATCTTCCATGATTTCTTCATGTGTTAATGATTTTCCCCCTCCTTATGCCTCAGGTAATATTTTATTTTGTACCTCTCTTATGTGAACATCTCATCTTTCTAAACATTGATATTCTCTAAGTATGATATGGCTCCAAATCATTAAACATAGCTATGTTAAAAGTAAAAATCGAAGGTAACCCAATGAACAGTGGAAGGTGGATGGTGAGGGTGTTGACCAATACAACTTATTATAATTTATTATTTTTAACAAATCATGTATATTATCATTATGTTACATATCGTTATATATTTAAAATAAAAATAAATAGTAACTCAAAAAATTAAAAATAAAACAATAATTATGGAGTATACATGAGTTCAAATCATAAGTCTGCCATTATTAGATAGATGATGTTGAGTTTTTCTAGACCCCTAGGAAGGGATTAGACTAGATCTTCTCAAAGGCTCCTTCTAGTTCTAATAGTTTTTTTTCTTTTTTTTTTTTTATCCTGGGACTCCATTCTAGGAGCATAGGGCCACAACCAGTAGGCAATGGGTCGCTCAGGGTCACCCAGCTGGGAAGTGTCTGAGCCTGGATTTGAACCTAGGACCTTTCGTCTCTAGGCCTGGCTCTCAATCCACTGAGCTAGCCCAGCTGCCCCTACTTTAGGTTGCAGTTTCTTTAGCAGATGTAGTTTTTACAGGGTGGGGTTGCTAGCCCCACGCCCAACCCTCCTCCTATTTCATCTAATAGTTTAGGATTCTATAATTCTGTCTTTTATTCTGGAGTCTTTGATTCTAAATAATGATTCTGAAACTATTAAGGCAAGAATTTCTAAAACAAATAATTAACTAGATAATTATCTATAACCCTCATGTAGCCCTTTATACAAGACTAAATCTTGTATAATGATCTCTTCTTTCTTAGGATTGAAACAACATTCCCTGAAGTGAAATATTTCATTTGGGTATATATTTTTCAGGAATGGAAGAAAATCTGGAGTGAAATGTCCTTGGATACAAAAAGTTTTAGGGGGCTCAAAGATAAGTTTCTTTTTAGCTCATACTGTAGCTGTTATTTTCCTGAAGCATATCTCCAACTAAAATGGCTCATCTGAAACAAAAAAAGATACCTTCTTGAAGTTCTAATTTAGTAAAAGAGAATCTCACACATAATATTCTGCCAAGAGGTGCTTAGATGTTTACTATATGCTTGTTAGATAAAGAATGAAACCAAGATGAGAACTGGATTAAAAAGTCTCCAAATTCATTTCCAGATTCCCAGTCTGCTTAAAGTGATGATTAACATTAAAAAAAATCCAACCTATACAATTAAATAAAAAGGAGACAAGAGGGGACAAAACTCATAAATCATGGTGCTGGAGAGAATAAATTAAGGTGAGATTAAGGGTGTACACATGCATACATATATACATACATGAATTCAGTCAATCATGGAAAAGAGTAGAAAGACTCTTTCTGAGAAAAGAGAGATGTCAAAGAGGATCCATGAAGATTAAGATTTGGGACAAAGTTGGAATGTATTTCCAGTGTCCTTGATCTCTGTAAGAAAAAAGAAGGCAATATCATTTGGGGAAAAAAAAATGTGGCATTGAGGACGTAAAATTATATTAAAAAAAACATTTGAGGGGGCTGCTGGGTGGCTCAGTAGATTGAGAGTCAGGCCTAGAGACAGGAGGTCCTGGGTTCAAATCTGGCCTCAGACACTTCCTAGCTGTGTGACCCTGGGCAAGTCACTTAACCCCTATTGCCGATTATCCCTTATCACTCTTCTGCCTTGGAACCAATACATAGAATTGATTCTAAGACAGAAGGTAAGGGTTTTAAAAAAAAACAAAACATATTTGAAACAGGCATTGTGAGGAATGTGATACTGTTTCATGTGTGTATATTAGCAAGACCTGGGTGCTAAGTCTATATATATATATATATATATATGCTGCTGTTGGACTCAGGGCAAATGCTCAGCCTCTCAGTGCCCTGGAGTCTAGACAACTCTAAAATCAGCAATTGCTAAACTGTTATAAATCTGTAATGTTAATGCGAGTTTCCTCACCAATTACTCATCATATTAATTAAATAATGGATAGACACCTAATGGAGAATGTCAGGGCAGGGTCCAAAGGAACAATTCTCCTTGAGTTCCTTCGTGTCTATTATTTTTGAGTACCTATAAGTTGTATTCTAGAGTGATTATAATCAATAATATTTAAGCAGTGAAGACCCACTTCTCCCCCATATATTAATGGATTCTGGATTAAAATTTCCATTCCTGGTGACAAAGGTAGGGTTGAAGTCAAGTTAGCCATCTAAAAAAAGGCTACTGCTCCAAAGTATTCCAGTAAGAAGTATGGAAAAGATTGCCATTCCTCTTTGATGAGGGGAGTGCGATGAGAGGATCTCATTGATGCTGCTAGAATCATTCATTCATATCAAAGATACTTACAGTGTTAAAACAGCCCACAAGTTGTGAACAGAAAGAACTTATCAAGGGGGAGCTCTTATTCCACCTGGATGAGGCCATTGAATACGTTCACTTGAAAGAGAAAATTGAGATTTTCGCTTTAAGGGGAAAAAATCTGAAGAAAACCTTAAGCAGTTAATCCAAAGTAGTGTTCCTGGACCATTTTATATATGTCTGGGAGGATCTGCCAAAAGTCTAATACTAAGGTTAGGGTTTTATTAATACTACAAATGTGCTGTCAATAAGGCACCTGTAGTCAATCAGCAGCTTGCTATTTTTAATGAAGAGAAGGCCTTTGTGAAACTCGATCTAGAGCAAGTTTATCAACAACTGATCATCAACCAAGCAACAGCAGATGCCCAAACAATTATCATTTACTAAGGCTTTCTGCATTTGGTGCCAGAGGTTCAGAATTTCTGTCTTTCTGGAATTTGCCAGTGCTTTAATGGAGACTCCCAAGTTTGGTGCCTTGGGTTTTGTTGTTGCTGATTATTTATTGTTTATCTTTGTATCCCCAAAGAACAGTGCAATACTTGACTGCTAAGAAGGTTTGGTAAATTGAATTTGAAAAAATTCAGGAAGTCCTTGTATCATTTTGATCCATCAGACATCTACATGATAAAAAAGAAATACAGATCTATAACTTTGGGGCAACCATCTCAATACTAATAGAATATTTGCCAAGGTAATGGTCAATCCATGTTCATGGGATCTAAGGGCTGGGAGAGAGACTCAAGTTAAATAATAAAAGATTTGAGGGATGAGGAGAATAGGGAGGTGAGAGTTGGAGAACTGAAAGTCAAAATGAGGGTGAAAAATAAATTTAGTAGGAGTAAGGAAGTGGGGCAAATTTAGTAGGAGACAGGACAGACAGTTGCGGTCAGAGAGGGGAACTCCAGAGTTCTAGTTCTGAGGGATGGAGAAGAAGTTCTGAGTAATAAAAGGGTCCAAAATGGAGCTATATTTGTGAAATGTTCCATGAACCTCCCAGCTTCCTCCTCTTGATTTCATTTCCCTGACAACATCATCCACTCTTCTTATTCTTCCTGACTCATGGATCAAGCAAAGAGATTAGTTTACTTCTTTGTCCTCACTTAGACTACTGTTCCACTACTATCCCACAACAATCTCTTCTCTTTTGAAATCCATTCCACACATTTACAAAACATTATATTTGAAGATCTCTGTTGCAATTATCTAGTGATTTCCTGGACTCCCACGTTCTTCAATGACTTTAGCCTCTGACTTACAACTTCCCCATCATCTCTCCACACCCTGCCCTCATTTTCATTGACTGAAAATTCTGTTGATGATCTTTCCAACAGACTACCTCAAAGTTCCTCTATTACAATGACTTTCATCCTATTCTGTTTTACAATCATTTCCTAAGTGCCTACTGTGTGCAGAACATTGCCCTATGCTCTGGGTGAGATAAAAATTTAGATAAAATAGGTTTCCTACTCTTCTGTATCTTAAAGTCTAGTAAGCTCTCCCAAAATAGCATTTTCCTACCTGTTTTTGCTCACCTTGTTTTCTCTTCCTAGTGGACACTTCTCCCTATTTTGACCAGTCCAAGTCTTCAAATGTCATTTCTTACATGAGATCTTCCCTAGTTCCCCCAGTGAAAATAATTTTTTTCCTCTTCAAATTATTTCCACGTCACTTTGGGTACATCAAATTATATTTAGTTATTTGAATAAATGTTTCTATCCATCTAAACTTCTGAATTCATTTCAGTATTTATCATCTACTATGTGAAAAGGTCTATGACAAGAACTAGAGATACAGGCACAAACATGAGAATTCCTATCGCAACGAACTCACATTCAATTGGCAGAGATGACAACAGTCACTCTTTACCTTCACAAAGCTTAGCATATTAAAAGAGGGTCTGTTGAGTGAATGAAAAACTCAAGTCTTGTTAGCCAAGTGGCTAGGTAGCATAGTGGATAGAATGCCAGATTTAGACTCAGGAAGAGCTGAAGTATAATATTGATTTGGACTTTTACTAGCTGTGTAATTCTGGACAGAGCACCTAATCTCTCAAAGCCCCAATTCTCATCTGTAAATCATCTGTCTCCCAGGTTGTTGTGAGGATCAAATGTGTAAGTAAAGCACTTTGCAAACCTTAAAGTGACATTTAATGTTGGCCATTGTCATCATAAATAATTGCATTTACATGACACTTTATGGTTCACAAAATAATTTGTGTTGTATTATTTGACCCTTAGAATAATTCTATGAAGTGGGGGCTATTATTATCCCCATATTACAGATAAGAAACTGAGACAGACAGGGGTTAAATTACTTGCCCAGGGTCACCCAGCTAGTAAGTATCTAAGGGCAGATTTGAACTCAGATTATCCTGACTCCAGATCCAGTGCCCCATCTGCTGAGCCCCCTAGCTGCCTAGTTGGGTCCATTATTGCTATCATTATCCCCATTGTTAACAGTTACACCAAAGAAGAAAAGGATCTAAGATCTACACATATTGCTTTTTTTATTTTAAAGTTGTCCCTTTGGTGTAACACAACACAGCAGGTACTACTGGGTACTTTCTTTCATTTAAAATAGTTTTAGTGCCTCTTATATGCCCGATATCCTTCTGGTTTTCTGGGAGATATAACAAATATAAAAGACATGACCTCTAACCTTGATTTTTACAGTCTAGGAAGAAAGTCAACTCCTAATTCAACCAGAGAATTGCAAATTAATATTTATGAAACATTTTATCACTTTCCTCACAACCACCCAATCAGATTGGTAGCTTAGGTATTATTATCTCCAATTTGCTGGTGAGTTCTCACAGGCTCAAAGAGATAAGTGCCTTGCCCATAATCATATGATTAATAGATATCAGAGCTAGGATTTGGACCTGAGGCTTCTGAGAAACATGTTAGCAACAGTATGATAAATGATATAAACTTAAGTACTAAAGAAACACGGAATAATCAAGGTGATTGAAGTAGAGTGGGATGACGTGGAAAAGCCAAAAAATGGACTGGCCTCTCCAAGAAAACGAATTCCATAGAATATACTCTTTCAATGTTTAAAAAAAAGATGAAATACCATTTAACTATTAAATCAGAAGATGCCATCAAATTACAGCTGGTTTTAAGCTTAGTTTGTTGTGGAGTTTTAAAAACAAAGTGTTGAAATCACTTTAAAAATGGTGCCTACCCATAACGACATGCTATTACCCTGGCATAGAGTTGCAACATTCTGGTTGTATTCTACTCTGAGGAAGGGTGAACACAAATAAGAAATTGGCCTAAGAAGGATGCTAGGCCTTCCAAAAAGAATAACTGAGCTACAGTAGTCTCAATTGTCTTTTGTCAATAGAAAGGGATTTTTGAAAAGATATTAAATAGTCCTGGCCATTCTGGTTACCTGCTAGTCAGGCAAGAAGTTCTGAGAAACTTTAGCATAAACTAAACTGAGGAAATCTTAACAAGATCCCAGATATTCCAAAAATTTGAGACTTTTGGAAGACCGTGTGGAACTGTTTTCTTTTTCGAGCAGTAATAGGTTCTCTTCGGTTCTTCCCATTCTTCTCTTGGGGATCATGCTTAGAGAAGTCAGTGCTCTATGAAATGTTGAGCACGATGATTTTAGAAAAACATGGAAAGCATTGAATGAAATTATAAAAAATAAAACGAGCAGAACCAAGAGAATGATGTATGAAGTAATGCAATAAATGAAAATGGAAATGTCGTGAATTGACTAAGCTATTCTGAGTTAAATGAAGATTTAAATCAACTATAAAGGACTTATCAAAGGAAGATGTTATCCACCTCCAGAGAAAGATCTGATATAGGGAACTATGTATTGTAGAGTTTCACATATATATCTATGAAATGTTGGCCTTCTCTAGTGTGGAATTAAGAGGGAAGAAGGAAAACAGCTTGGAACTCAAATTTAACCAGAAAAGAATTTTAATAAATATATAAATATTTTTTAAGTCAGAGCTCTTTTCTGATTTCTGTGTTAAGCAAAGCTTAAAAATGAATTAGCTGCCAACTTGAAAAGTTAACTAGTTTTCCAACAAGGAAGAATCATGATGCATTTTATAAAATTCTGTGACAGAATACAATAATGTCAGGGAGCTATCCAAACCCACCCAGCTATCTTGGAGACAAACACCTTAGCCATTCTAGTAAAGGGAATAATCCATAGAACCACTGGGAAAGGCCAAATGGGAGCAAAAATTTGACAAGTCCTTTGAGACTCTCAGATAAAAAGTATTATTATGTATTAGTAATTGCCATCCTATGCCTTCAGCTGCTCTCATAGAAAGCAATTATAACAGTGTTCATTAACCTTGATCTTTGATGGGTTAGTGGGTCTCAGCTGTCCAGGCTATGTATCTGTCTTAACCCCTTCCTGTCACCTTCACATCTCTTCCTTTCCTAAGAAGAAAATGAAGCTACCAAGCAAGTCTGAACAGAAAAAGATGGTGTCAGAGCACCTAAAGACTTTTAGCCCTCAGGGAAAGAGGAATATAGAGTCTCCAGTCATCCTCCTTGACATGTCCTCATCTTCATCACCCTTTATAAACAGTGTTACTCCTTTGGATAGCTTTTCATCTCAACACTCAACTCTATCACTCTCTCATCTCATTTCCTGACCACTCACCACCCCCACCCTGATCCCTCATTAAATTTCTCAATCCTCGTACTAATTTCTAACTGCATTCATACAAACATAGGACTTTATCATTTCTCAAAAGCCATTCCTTCAAATCCACCTGCTCTTCAACTGTCCATTCTCCCTTCTCCTCATCTCCAAGTTTGTTGAATAGTTGTATTTAACCTTATTTGGCTCTCATTCTTCCCCACCTCTTAGTTCAACTCAGGTTTACTCAGCACCAACTACATGTACTACTCTTTCCTTACTGCTCTGGTAGAAACTTTCTTCCTTAATGAAAGTGATTCAGCAAAAGTTATCAATGAAAAGCTCTGTGGTATAGTGAAATAAATACTTGGCTTAACTGGGAATCAGGAGATCTAAATTCTAGTTCTAGCTTTGCCTCTAACTGTGTAACAATGGCTAAATCGCTTAATCCAGCTGGATCTCAGTTTCTTCTTTGTAAAATGAGAGGGACTGAGCTTCATCTCTTCTAGTTCTAAAGATGGATAAAATCCTTAGTGGTCAATTTTTGTGGTTTCTATTTCTTCAATATTTCCTCAGAGTTCAGGGTTGTCAATTATCTTTTCTTCCTAGATATTTTCTCTAGATTTGGTCAGTCTAGGATGCTTTTATTTTGGTTCCCCTTCCTCAATAATTTCTTTTTTAGCATCAAGCTCACTGAATCCCCTCATTCCCTTGATATGAGTCTCCTTGGTCTTATCTTTTCTAGAAGCTCTCCAATTTTCTGGACACTTAATAAATGTCCTATCTTTATACTTTTGCCCCAGCCCTCCACCTGCCCTCGAATTCATTCTCTCTCTCTCTCTCTCTCTCTCTCTCTCTCTCTCTCTCTCTCTCTCTCTCTCTCTCTGTGTGTGTGTCTCTCTCTCTCT
>NC_058131.1:130114799-130139058 GCF_016433145.1 Gracilinanus agilis | reverse complement strand
TCTCTCTCTCTCTCTCTCTCTCTGTGTGTGTGTCTCTCTCTCTCTGTCTCTCTGTCTCTCTCTCGACCTTGAGATTTTTTTGGAAATCCTTAGTTTCGTTAAAATGCCACCTCCAGAAAGAGAGAGTGCTTTCCTATCCAAGATTACCTTGTACCCACCCTATATGTGCCATATATATAGCCTCTCCTATTAGAGAACAAGTTCCTTGAAGGCAAGGTTTGTTTTGCTTTTGTTTCTGTGTCATCAGCACTTAGCACAAGCCCTACTTCATAATAAACACAATAAATACTTGTTGATTGATTCTTCTATCAAACTCATTATTCCCTACTTCATACTGGTGTTTGGTTATTCTTTTGTCTTCCCTTGACTTTTCCCTCTGTTCAGCTACTTTTTCCTGTAATAATCCTTGTATTTTCCTCTATTCCCCAATTTTCTCTATAGCCTATTTTATCTACAAGTTGGGTCCAACAATATGGCAATATTGTCCAAAGAGATCATTTATTTTTTTTAAGATTTCTTGCAATAAAATCCAACTCATCACAAATAATGTCTGTTGGGACTCTTTCATAGAGTAAAAAAGCTTTGACCTAAAAAAATCCGAAATCTCATGATAATTCTATATTCAACATGTCCAAAATTAACTTTGCCCTCATCTTTCCCTTCTTCTTCCTGTTCCCTATTTCTATCAGAGAATGATCAATCATGATTTTCCAATGGCCAGGGCTTGAAAATTTGATCATCTTTAACTCTTCCAGACTCTTTAACATAATTGATGATTAATCCAGGTCCTCAACATCTCAAGTGTGGTTTTGCAGGATTCCATTTTCACCTTTTCCCAACTATTTTCATATAAACTGAATGGCTATCAATGATGGAGATGCTGCCCAGAACAGGAAACTGTACGACCTCTTTTGTATGTTATAAAGAGGCAGTTTAATCACATTGGGGTAGGATGAGATGATCTGATAGCCGTTCCAATTCTGAGCTTCTGTGATTTTTTCCCCCATTGATTCCAGTGTCTCCTTGGTAGTTAGTTTTATCAAGTGCTATTTCACTTATTTGGAGGCTTCTGTCACAAATGTTTGCTTACTTCTTTCCCCATGTGTGGATGCTCTTCCACATGGCTCCCCAATCTCAAATAGGGTTGTAAGTTCCTCCAGAGTTTCAGGGGCTTTTGCTTCTCTGGAAGTGCTAATAGGATTGTTTTTCATACTTCATAAATGTTGGTTTACCGAAAGCTGATGTCTATGTGTAGAACCTAGACTTCTTAACAGCAGCAAGACCACCCTAGCATTATTTCTCTTAAAGATATTCCATTCTAACTAGTTATATTGCACTGAATAAGCTACTGTACTGACTTCTACCCCTGGACCTCTGAATGACTGTGGAGAGGCCAGGGAAGGGCCAGGCAAGGGCCTGTGTTAATTGATTTAGAGATAGTATCTCATTTAATCCTCATATTAACTCTGGGAGATAGGTGTGGTTTTTCTCTCTATTTCAGTCGAGGAAACTGAGGCTGACAGATTAAATGAGGAAAGCTAAATTCATTATCCTAAAAATAGTTTCATATTTGTTGTTCTGTTGTTTTTCGACTCTATTCCGGGTTTTCTGGGTAAAAATACTAGAAGAGTTTGCTATTTCTTCCTTCAGATCATTGCCAAAAAAAATGATTTTTGGATTTTTTTTGCTTGTAACTTTAAATTTCCCAGGTATATTGTCCCTTGTACTCCTCCCTGCACTAATGAAGGCATCATTTGGCAAAAAAGTGTGTGTGTGTGTGTGTGTGTGTGTGTGTGTGTGTGTGTGTGTGTGTGTGTAGAAGAAAGAGAAACAAACAAGATTAAATGACTTACCCAAGGTCATACAGTTATTAAGTGTCTAGGACTTGAACTCAGACCTTCTTGACTCCAGGCCTGACACTCTATCCTCTGCAACACGTAGTTGCCTTTAGTTTAAACTAAAATAAATTTAGTTTAAGATTACTCATAGAGTTATTTCACTGAAACACTAATGCTCCTAAAATTATTTCCCCTACTATTAAAGTTCTATGAGAAGACTGTTAACCTGACCCAAGAAAGTTGAGATGGATTAGATAATTCTGGAATAAAAAAAAGTTAGGTCTATGCTAATGCTGGATGAATCTTTACAGAATTTTAGATCCAATATTTTCATTTGTATTTGTTACTTTACAATCCAAGAGGGTGGAAGAAGGACTGGGAAATATAGTCTGGGAAGGCAAGCATGGCTTCCTAAGGGGGCCCTTCCAGATCCCTCCCTATCCACAGATTATTTTCCATTTACCCTATCTATCTTGAAGGTACATAGTTGTTTCCATGTAATCTCTCCCATTAGAATGTGAGCCTCTTGGAGACACGTACTGTGTTTTGGACTTTCTTTTTACCTCCCATGTTTAGCTCAATCCCTGAAGCGTAAGACAGGATGATTGACAAGATGGAGAATTTTGACTCTTTTCCCTACCATCAAAATTATGAATAGAGCAACTAGAAATTGGTCATTATTCAAAGCTCAAGAAGCTAGAGGTGCAAGAATTCTTCTTTTATCCCTACATGCTAAACTCTATCCCCCACCTTCTCCTAATGATGGAAACTCATGTCCTTGTCACATTTCTGAAGTGATGAGGATGATGACCCATTTCCTAAAAATCAAAGGGAAAATGTTCCTTTGAGGTGTCTGTGTGTTTAACATCCTAGGAGTTCATGGAGTTATATTTTAAAGTTTCCAAAAGGGATTGGAAGGGTAAACTTATAGATAAATGGAGAGAAGATTCCCTGAGTTTCTGGACCTTCCCTCAGGAGCAGTCCTGTAATTTCAGTAGGCATTAAGCCAGGTGAACAGTTTGAATCGAGTTTTCAAAGTATAATCTAAGCTTAGGCTCACCTCAACCCCATCTTACCTCCAGTGGGTGCCTCAGTGAGAGAGGGAAAAAGCGAGGATTTTCAACTGGATTAAATGATCTGAATAGCTTACAGGTTTCCAGTGGGGGCTGAGCTAGGGTGGCTGCAGCAGCTGCTCAGAGGGGAGAATAAAGGATTTGCTGGAGCTTTGTGACTCTGTGTGTCTGCTGTGGATTGATCTGAGAGCCTTTTTTATCCTTCTTTTTGGGAAGGGGGGGAAGGCTTTCTTTTCAAAGTCACATTATCTTTCAACAAAGGCTGACCCAGGACGAGTGGTATCTAGGGAATTGTGCACTTGCTTGAAGAGGTGGGCTGCAGCCTGTTGCAAGGAGTAGGCAGGCAGGACTCAACAGATGGGTCTAGAGCAAAGGAGGGGGTGTGGGTGGGTGAACTCCGGCCTCCCAGGCTTCTCCCACCCCTTCAGCCCCAAATCTTCTCCCAGGTGGCTTATGTTCATTAGCATGTCAGTATCATTCAGATCCCTTCAGTGAAGGACCCGTATGTGTACTGTTGAGGGCGTGTGGAGTGTGTGGCTTTACATAGCTCAGGAAAGAAGGGGTGGGGAAGATCTCTGCCTCAATTGGGATGCGAGGCAAGTTATCTTTAAGTGGATTCCACCTTTCCAATTGTTTACCGCTCTAATTTTATTTTCCCTTTCTCCTTTTATAGAAGAAATGAAGCTAGAACGAGTGACCCTACTATTTGTACCTAGATTACTGCAGAGAAAAGACAATGGATTTTCTTACTCTAAAAGTTAAATCTCCTGATATTCTCTTCAACAAGACTGACTGCTCCATGTAAGGATCTGTGATAGTGTGTGGGATGATATTAAATCTGGAAACATAAAAAGCAAAAGCACCCCTATTTTTTTTAATTAAAAATCAAACATTCAACAGAGTGGCATGTGTAAATCGATAATGTTCCCAATGACTGTCACACATAAGGTTATAATAATTGCTTATTAATCGACTGAATAAATTTCCATCACCTGGTGGGCAATCGTTTGAGGTTGAACTTCTTTAAATTCGGCGGGGCGGGTGATCCTCAGGTGACGGCTCTTTCCAATTTGGTAGAACTGCCACCGCCTGACTCACCTTCCGTTGGCATAGCCTTCAGAACTCGGGGTGACTTCAATATCACCAGGAGATGTCTGAGGGGACTTCAGCGGAGAATTACGAATGCTGTGGTGAGCCATATAAGAACCCTAGATTTCCTCTAAATCCTTCCTATGAATATTGACAAGCCTCAGATTTTCACCTGTATCTGATATGCATTCAAAGCATCAGCAGCTCCATCAAATTACTCCAGTAACTTACTAATTAATTGAAACTTACAAACAGTAGAAGGCAGGTAACCATTGGGGAAGAATCAATTAAAAAGCATTCATGAAGCACCTCCGACAGGCTTAACATGCACAGAATAATCTACTTGGGGCAGTTAAGAGAGCCGGCTCTGGAGCTCGGAGGACCTGGTTCAAATCCAGCCTCAGACACTTCCTAAGGTGTGCAACATTGGCAAATTCACTGAAAACCCTGAATGCTTAGCCCTTGCCGTTCCTTCGTCTTAGAATAAATGCGCCTGTGCATTAAATAAAAAATGAAATAGCCCCTTGCCCTTAGGAAGCTCATGCTCTAATGGGTCTTTGCGAGTGTCTGTTTTCTAAGGGGAAACCCCCTCAAAAGTGTGTGGTTAGACAAAGCTAACAGACCAGCCTTGTACCAAGATCTCAATCACTCCTATAATCATTCAGAAGAAAAACCACGTTCTTCAGGCATAACCCATACAATGTGGTACAAGCCAAAGCTCTTTTGTGTCACTAATACATTATCAAAACATTCTACCCTACCTAAGCTTCACGAAACTCCACTGTCGCCTTCCTGATGGTGTTCATCTCCCTAATCTTTCCTCAGGAATTATATCAGTATCACCCCTTAACTTCTTTCCCCATAGTTCCAGTTAATAGATATATGAATAGTTATATTCCCAGCTAATAGATATATTAATAGTTATATTCCTAGCTAATAAATATATTCCCTATATATGTATTAATAATTATATTCCAAATTTATATATATATATACACATATACACATACACACACATATGTTATATATATATATATACATATATATATATATATACACATATATATAGTTCTTCCAGAAGGGAAGGAACAGGAAAGCAAGGACAAGCACTGAAAATCCTTTCTTTCTCAAAGACATTGGGTAAAAGCAAAAATAGGGGATAAGTAAAATTGTGAGTGTCAGAGATGGAGGTGGGAGGGAAGGGAAGCATGGAGAAATAAAATAGTTATGGGTGACCCAGCCAAAAACTCATGATATCATCCTACCTCAAACTCTAATTGTACCAATCTATATGGATGGATGTGAATAGAAGATGGCTATAAACATTCTCACCTCCTTCCTCTTTGCCATTCATTTAAGAAATTCTTTGTTTCCTTAGGAAAGAGAAGGGAAAATCATAAAGGAGAGTTTGAGGATAAAAAGAAAAGGAAAAAGAAACATTATAAAGTCTCAGGTCTCCATAAAAACCTATTCTAAGTTCTTTTCTTTCCTTTTGCTGACCAGGAAGGTAGCTCTCATTTAGAACATTGTTCTTATAGAATTAACTGCTCTCCACCCCTCACCCCCATATAATTGTTTCACCTGAGTCACTTTCACAAAACCAAGGGACAATGACATTTGATGATTTTTAGGCCCTTCACTATCCTGGCCACCCTCCTTTGGACCCATTCCAATTTGTCAATACCCTTCTTAAAATGTGGTATCAAAAGCAATCAGAATTCTCTGGTGGTGGTCTGACCAGTGCCTAGGACAGTAAGACTTGCTTCTATGAACATGGCTTAGGTTTTCTTTATCAGTCATTTCTTTTTTAGCTTTCTTTCCCAATAGAATCATTAGGGGAAAGGGTCTCTGCAATCACATCTGTGTTTGAAAGGATTTGTTTTTATCTATTTGCTTCCTAGATCTTTTTACCAGCCAACAAATCCCATCTGAAACCACACTAGAGAATTCTGAATATTGCCTCAACTTTATGAAGGTCAAATGGTTTGAAACAATGATGCTTATAAAAGGTCTATGTTTGAGACTAATGTGTGTGATTTTTTTTTTAGTCAATACATTGCGCCTGTAGTAATACATGATTTATTGAATTTCACTCTTTTAGTGTAGAAGAAAAACAGTAGATTTGGAAATGAGAATTACCTGGGCTTGAATTCTTATCCTGTTTCTTACTGCTCCTCCTCCTAGTTGCATTTATATAGTGGCTTTAAAGCTTGCACAACACTTTACATGGATTGTACTAGAAATCATTTAAGCTGGTACAGCAAATGATCTAACTCAACTGTTGCTGTTTCCTTATCTGTTAAATGAAGGGGTTAGACTGGAAGCCTTTAAGGTCCTTCCCAATTAGAAATCCCATCACCCTATTTGTTCTTGGGGCATTAAAACAGCAACAAAAATGCAAATCCCTAATAATTAACTTTCTAACTGAAAAAGTAAACATTAGCACAAGTTATCACATTACCAGGTTTAACTTACTTTGATGTGCTAACAGCCCTTAATGAAGAAGGGAAACTGTCAGTTAAATAAATAAATCATTGGATTGAGAACAGAAATGTCAACAGAGGCACAATCTGATAATTGGCTGATTGTTGCTGGCTCTTAACTCTAAAACACAAATACTGTCACCTTCAGTTTTGTTTCTCTGGTGTTGCTTTTGTGTGCATCTTAACCTCCCCCCATCCACAACCCCCATTATCTCCTCCTCTCCTAAATTGCCAATTTACAATCCAAAATGAATCTTTTACTTTTATTAGGCTCAGTGCAAGGGAAATGAAGAGATACCATGACACTGTAATTGTGTATTGGCTTCTAAATTCTAACTAGCTCTGGAAGTGTAATTTCCAAAGTCTTTTAGGCGATGAAAAGTCTTGCAAGAATTCAGTCACACTTAGTAATTATAGAAAATCACTGGCTATGTTTAGATCAGTCGGCTGTGTCAAAGGATTCATTTGGTAGAAGATGCATGCAGTTCAATAGAACTATCAACCAGTCCCTCAGTCACAAAGGTACTGTTCACATCTCTGAATTGTCCTTGGACCCTCTATGACTTGTCCATCCATAAATGAGTGTCAGCATCATAAAACGGAAGCAAAACATTTGGAAGGGATCTGGGAAAGGGTACATATCAATTTAGGGAAATAGTGTGACAATGGAGAGAACAATGGACTTTTGGAAACTTGGGTTCCATTCTGCTCTGACATTAGCTATGTGACTCAGAATTCAAGTAATTTAACTGGAGTCTCGGTTACCTTGTCTTTAAAATAGGAATAATAATAATTCACAATTGTTATACAGTGGAAAGAATACTGAGTCTGGAGTTAGAGAACCTGCCACTTACTACTTAGGTATCCTTCCGCTAGTCATTTAAATTCTCAGCCTCAGTTTCCTCATCTATAAAATAAGGGACCTAACTAACTTCTTAGGTTCTTTATAGCTTTGAATTTATAATTCTATGACAAAACCAGCAGGGCTGCTGCAAGGAAAGGACACTGTAAACCTTAAAGTACTATGTAAACAAGAATTATCATTGCAAGCCCAAGGTTAAAAGATATGCATTTTTTCACCCAGACTATTTTTTGATAAGAAAAACAGATTTCATTTTAGCCTGATGAACTATTGAGAAATTGAGGCTTTTTTTGTTTTAATCCAAGGACCAAGGGATATCCAAAGTAGAATGATGGTTTTATTCCAGAGGCACCTGATCATTACTCACTGGATCCTAGCTTTTTGAGACATTTTCTATGAAAGTTTTGTCTGACAGAATCCAAAAATATGACTATTATTCCCCTCCCCCCAAATGTAAAGCTGCCCTAAGCTACACAGAACTCATTGAAACAGAGAGAAAAGCAATCATAAATAATTGAACTCAATACAAGATCAAAATAATTTTTTTTAAATAGGTCAATGCCAAATTATCATTGAGAATTCAGGAAATTCAGAGATCTGATTTCCAAGGAAAATTAATTCAGTCCCCTTGTGTACATGAAAGATTTTTTCTTTTTTTTAGTACTGAATCCTCTAAACTTGTGCTTTAATGTATAAATGTATAAATTTGTGGCTTACTTATGGTTGCCCAGGGAGCTATTACTTTGAATGTCTTGATTTTTTATGTTTAATTTCTTGGCCATAGATTTTCCTGCTGAATTCCTTGAGATGAGAAAGGGGAAAAAAAGGAAACAAGGGGCACACACCAATCCTGCCTTTTCCCATTCTGAGCTTGCCCTGGTATAGCCATCTGGCCTGCTCACCTAAAGATATCTGTCTCCTTGGGCCAACATGGGAGAATTGAAGATCTGACAGCCTTGCAAGGTCTTCCTTTTCTGGTTCCATAACTGCTACTGTTTTGATTGTTCTGCAAAGACGTAGCTGATCCATGATTTGCATTTTCCTAAAACAAAATGAGGATGTTTCCTCTGTCATCCTGACCTCATCTTCTTTAATCAATTACTATCCCTGTGACCCTGGGGAAAAATCACTTAACCTCTGACTGTTTCCCCATCTGTAAAACAGTTATTTATGTTACCTGTCAAATTCAAGGTGGTTGTAAAGAAGATTCTTCGTAGATTTTTTTAAAAAATGAATTATAACTATCAAAATAAAGGAACTGGATGAGGTTCCTAATCTGTGAACTTTAAAAATATAAACATTTATTTTTTTTTATTTCAATGTAATGGGTTTCCTTTGTAATCCTTTGGATTTTATTTTATGTATTTAAAAACTTTATTCTGAGAATGTCCACCCGCCCTCCAGAGAAAGAACTGACAAATAGAAAGACGATAGACATCGTTTATTTATTTGTTTAGTTATTCATTTATTTTTCTATTATATTCAACTCTCTTACCTTCTGTCTTAGAATCAATACAGTGTATTGGTTCCAAGGCAGAAGACTGGTAAGGGCTAAGCAATGGGAGTTAAGTGACTTTTCCAGGGCCACACAGCTAGGAAGTATCTGAGGCCAAATCTGAACCCAGGACCTCTGGCTCTCAATGCAGTGAGTCACCCAACTGTCCCCTAGACATAGTTTATATATATACATTGGGGAGGGGGCATGTCAAATGATGCCTTCTCTAGTGCAGTGGGGGAATGGAAGGAGGGAGATATCTGGGGATTTTAATGTAACCAACAATGAAATGAATTGATAACATTCTCCAAAAATAAAAAATTAAAACCTATATTCTGAGAAGGTGGTCCATTTGATATCACCAACTGACAAAGGGTCCCGGTTCTTTAACAAAAGGTTCAAAACCTTTAAAATAGAGGCAATGGGGGAGAGAAGAGCTTCTTCCTTTGCATAGGACTCTCAGGGCACAGTATCAGGGAGCCAAAAGGGGCCTCTCTATAAGGAGCAGTGGCTCCCCATTCTTCAGCACTGGAGGAACAGAACTCACCTCCTTGTTTGAGATAGGAAAGAGGGAACGGTGACTGGGCTATAATGCGTTTTTTTCTGCTCATGACCTATCCTGGTTTAAGGGGAAAACAAAACAAAACAAAACAACAAACAGCAAACAAACAAAAACCAAGTCTTTTTCTAGGAGGACCGTTTAAATCTAAATGAAGGGGAGGAAGATACCCCAAGTGCAATTTCCCCCAGCCCATTGCTAGGCTCACCCTTTCTTCCCCTTTCCTTCATGAGCCCTGGAACGCCGCCCAGGAGGGACCCAGGGTCCTCTGGAAATCCGAGGTTCTCTTAAGAATGTCGAGTTTCCCCTTTGACATCCAGGCACTCTAAGGGTTTGCCTCCAGGTAGCTGCAGCCCTCAGGAATCGATGTTCTGTCATAGGACTGGTCAGAAGAACTCAACTCATTGACTAGAAACCAGTTTGGGCTTGCAGCAGAGCCTGCCAGAGGGAGCCCCTGCCAGCCGTGCATGGGCAGCTCTCTGCGAGCCGGTGAGATGTTCTCTTGGGTATTCGGCTGAAAGGCCAACTCTGTGGGTACCACCCTGAGGTGTGGAAGGTGGCAGGTCCAGGCAGGGCATCCTGACATGCTAGAGGGCATGAAATCTGAATCTGGGGTGTGTGTGGAATCTCAATGGAACATGGGTCTTAATAGCGATACAAAGAGATCACTTTTAACCCTCCATGAAACTCGGTCAAAATGGGGGGGGGGATCTTGCTCTTTTTTCAAAGGTGACCCGTAGATCGTGGGGGTGGGAGTGGGTAAGTGTATGTTTTGCTGTTTCCTAGGAAGTCTCTGTGATAACAAAACAAAAATGTATGAGTGAAAAAAATGCCCAGGGTCCTTAGCTCAACAGGAGGAGGGGGGGGGGGGAGGCTGGTTTCTGTGAATATCAGTAAGAAAACTGTAAATGAGATCAGGGAATACAAATGGATAGAATTGAGAGGAAAAACAATTTCTGCACTGTTCAGGGTAGCCTTGCCTTGGTTCTGAAAAACACTGAGAAGTGTTAACTTGGTTAGAGAATATTTATCGAAAACTGAACCTGTCTGGAAACAGTCTAGGAAAATAAGGGGCAGTGACTGGGGTCTGGAAGTTCTCTCCTTCTCCCAAGAGAATTGCTGAAGTTTCTCCACTTCTCCAATGCCAATGAGAAGCCGCAGCTAATTGTTTCTAAAGTCATTCCTATTTAGTTGTAATCTCTCAAGTTCTAAGGTTCAATTTTCTCTCCAATACTGAATTTAATAGGATAAGATTTGTGTGAGGGTAGAGAGGGAGGGGAAGAGAGAACTGAAAAGGTTTTTTTTAGATATTTTGAATTTTACACAAAATGACATAATTCTAATTAATTCCATTGATCTCACTGTCCTACAACAAACTATCACTTTTCTAGGTTTAGGTGTTGAAGATTATTTTCTCTTGTTTCACTAAAAGCCTCATCCACTTATTTCAAGTGTTGAAGCCACCCTGAGAAAGCAAAGGAGAATCAGCTCGGTAGATGTCTTGGTGTTTTATTGTTTGTTTTTGTTTTTACTTCCATCTTAGAATCAATACTGTGTATTTGTTCCAAGGCAGAAGAGCAGTAAGGGCTAGGCAATGGAGGTTAAGTGACTTGCCCAGGGTCACATAGCTAGGAAGTGTCTGAAGTCACATTTGAACTCAGGACCTCCCATCTCTGGGCCCGGCTGCCCCTGATGTCTTGTTTTTAAACCTCTCCAAAAAAATGACCAAGCTCCTAAACTTCTTGCCTTTGCTGGTAATGAGCCATTACTTACTCCTGCCATCGGAACTCCACCCCCAAACAAAACAAAACAAAATAACAATTTTATAATTGTTGGGAGGAGGAAAAGAGTATTCCCCTCTCAGAATGTCTCTTACTTTCGCAGAGAAACGGAAACGTCACACCGTTTCCCTTAAAAGCTGGACAAGCCTTAGAATTGCTATTAATGACCACATTCTGAATAAAGAAGTCAAAAATAAAATTCCCTCCATTCACCCACGAATCCCAGCAAAGCCCTTGGGTGCAGTCCGACCGCTAGCTCTGGATGGGTGGGTCAGACCTTTCCCTTTGGGGCTTCTAGTGACTTGCCATCTGTAGGATTTGCCACCTCCTGAATAGTTTGGAGGCCGCCTACAGGTGCAATACCCACATTGCTGAAACAAAGCTGCCCGCCCTCCTGGGCAGCGGAGCCTGTCTGGAGAACTGGAAGGGAAAGCCCAGGAAGCGACGTCTAAGAATAGTCTAACCCACTCGCCCTTCCTAGGTCGCCCCCACTATCGCAGCAGAGGGGGAGGGGAGGCACTTGGTCTCCTTTACTTAGGTCTCCACCTCCCCCCACCCCCTTGCGCTTCAGGGCTCTTTGGGAGGGAGGGAGCTAGCGAGCTAAGAGAGGCTTTGCAAACTCCTATCCCATTGCTGGGGAAGACGCGGCGGCGGCGGAACTGACAGTAGGATCAAGACTCCCACCCCGAAAATCACAGACTCTCGGTAACGTTTTTTTGAAAATTCCAGGCAAAGGGGGCTGCCCGGGTCATCTCGGCCGGTCGCCCCAGCCTCTCGGCGAACCGCAGGAAGCCCGCGCCGTTGCAAGCTCAGGCTCCGCAGCTCCGGCTCGCTCCGAGGGAGCGCGCGGGGCTAATTGGAGGTCCCTCCTTCTCCTCCTCCTGGGGAGAAGCCGCAATTGACGCATGAAGGGGGAGGGAGGGAAGAGAAGGAAGAAGCTTTCCAGCTTTGGCCATGTGAAGCCCCGGCCGACAGTTCTTCCCACCCGCCCGGCGTCACCACGGGGGAAAAAACCGAAATTCAAGCCCTTGCCAGCGCCAGGTCTCTAGACACACATGCATCTGTCTCCTCCCTTCTTCCTCTTTTGCTTTACACACCTGAAGGCGCCACGTGCCCCCCACTCCCGGCTCACTTTACCCGCCCCTGTAGGCGCGTTCCAAGCTCTAGCCCACGCGTGGGATCACATGTCACGCCCCCACCACCACGCGGATCCTTGGGGAAGAACTTTGCCAAGGCTAAGGGGAGGGACGAACGCGAAGGCATTCACATATACACACATCTACACACATTCCTAATTAGTCCACTCTCCCTCCCCCTCAACCCTAATTCCAGTAGTAACCCCTCCCCATCTTTTCCATCAAGTCTCTCCAGTTTGCTTATTTTATCGCCCCATTTAGGTGTGTCTCGCCCCAATAGCACCTCTCCACGGTCTTTCCCCTTCCTTCTGGCCCCTACTAAGGATCTTGTGGTGGCTTAAGCCCCTTGGTCCTTCCCAGCCTGGGAGAAAGGGAGGAGGGGGAGTGGGCGTGCCCAGGAGGTCCCAGGAGAGGCACGCCCCCTTATGAATATTAATAAGGGGCGCATGCGCCTTCCTCCCGCGGTCGGATAGAATTAGTAAGTCTCTCAGGCTCCGACACTGTGTGAGCCGGGCTGGAACGCGAGCGTGGTGCAGGCGCGTTATTGTGTTACCTGTGAGGAAGCGGTGGCTTTTTTTTCCCCTTCCTTCCCTCCCTCCCTCCCCCCCTTTCCCTGCAGCTGATCTGAAAGGGAATAAAAGGCTGCGAATAATCATAATAATAAAAGAGAGCAGCCAGAGAGGAGGAAGAGGAGAAGTAGGAGGGGGGAGAGCGCAAGAAAAAAAAAAGACGAAGAAGAAATCAGAATAATAAAAGGAGACTGGGCTCTTTTGCATTCAGGACCCGGACGCTATTGAAAGGCTTTTGAAAAGTGGTGTTGTTTTCCAGTCGTGCATGCTCCAATCCGTGGAGTATTTTAGCCGGGACGCGGGGGCCCCAGCAGCAGCGTTCAGTGTCTCCGCGACCGGCAGCAGAGGTTAAGGGAAGGCGATGCTTTTACCACGGGCAGCCGTCCGGACTGAGTGCTCTTTAAGTCTGATCATCGCTCTGCTATGTTTGCGAGTAAAGGTACGTTGCACTCCCTCTGTCCTACACTAGAATGTTAGAGGAGTTTATGTGCATATGTGTGTTGTGGCCTTGATTTTTCCTTGGTGAGCCGGCGTTCTTCCTAGCTTTCTCCCCCACCCCCCCTTCCCCACACACATACCGGGCTAGTCACTTTCTCAAGAGTGGACAATAAAACTGTTTGCACCTTGGACTTCTGTGATTGCTTCTTGTGCCTCTTCGTTTTCGTCTCTCCTGCTCTCCTTTCAGGAATACACGTACACACATTTTATTTATATATGTATACACCTATACTATGCCTAGATAATTAAACTCTTCTCCCCTTTGAGTGGTTTCTTTTTCAGATGTAGTTCTCGTGCGCTGGGGACTTGGCTTAATTTTGCCTTAGTTGTTCGGCGGCACTTCTGCTCTGCCTTCCCTCTTGCTCAAGATTTTGTTTCTCTGCTTGTGTTCTGTTAATGCCTTCTTGGTTTGACGTTTGTCTAGCGCTAACAATCCCTGCCCTTTTAAGTTGTTGTTTTTTTTTCCTCCGTCTCCAGGCTGGGGAAAACAATCTCTTGAATTTCATTTTATAGTTGTTGGTGGATTTTTTTTTTAAATAGCGTACTCAATTCCTTAATCTTTTTTTTTTTTAACTGGGAAACGTATTTTCACAGTTGTCAGGATGAATTTTACTGTTGCATGTCTAGTCAGTGGGATGAGGTTTCTATCTCCGCCTTCTCTTCATCCCCCCACCCCCTCCAATTAAAAAATAGCCTAAGATAACTTTTTCGGAACTCTTTTCTCTGGGGGGGGACTTAACAGGTGTCCTCCGCTTCTGGACAGTTCGAATTGGAGATCTTATCTATGCAAAACCTGAATGGGGAATTGCAGAATGGGAATTGCTGTGATGGCTCCCGAAATCCAGAGGATAGAAAATGCACCAGAGACGAGTGTGATACTTACTTTAAAGTTTGCCTGAAGGAGTATCAGTCCCGGGTCACTGCTGGGGGGCCCTGCAGCTTCGGATCGGGATCTACGCCTGTCATCGGAGGGAATACCTTTAATTTGAAGTTAAATCGGAATAGCGAAAGATACCGGATTGTTCTCCCTTTCAGTTTCGCCTGGCCGGTGAGTCCCAAGTTCTTTCTTGCTGTTTGCTTTTCCCTAGCGAGCGGCATTTAAAGGTCTCTGTCCCTGAGCGTGTGTTCTCTTTAAACTCCCCTTTGGGAAGTGGGGGTGGTGAAATCTTTGCTGAAAGATTCGCGGAAATCCCCACGGGAGTTATGGAAAGCTCCAAATCCCCGCAGAACGCGGCGGCGAGCAGGAGCGGGCTGCTGGCTAGGGGTTTTGGAAGGTAGATTTATAACTGTAAAACTGTCTTGCTTGTTTCCTGAGCGTGCAAAGTTGAAAAAACTTGGCTGGTTTGCACTGTGATCTTATGAGCAAGATGAAAAAAAAAAAATCTCCTGCATCAGTTATGCAGAATGGATCACTTTAAAATGTTGTGCACTTAGAGAGCCTGCTGGAATTAGGTCTCGGTGGCGCGCTCTAACTCCTTTCTCTCTCCCCTCCCGCACCCCCAGCCCCTGAGGAAATAAGAGGTCAGGAGTTCATTATAAATGTGTCGTGTTTTTTTTTTTTTTTAACCATTTAAATCTAGTGTACCAGAGAAGGGAAAATGCAGTTATCGCATGTGAACGCCATCCAAATTGGCACCCTCCCCTTTTCCGTGAGCGGGTGGGGTGTGTCCTCACTGGAAGAGAGAGGAGGGTAGGAGAAGGCTGGAGAGAGGTTGCCTGTTTCCCGCTTCTCAAGAGGGAGACTTCCCTGCAAGGACCAAGTTGTCAACGTTCGGCTTGGGGTGCAGGGATCGTCGTCACCCCGTCTAAGTTACTTTGCAGCTGCCAGGTTTTACCGCAGCCAGTGGTGGGGAAGACCCCTGGGAATCGGAAAGGCTTTTTGTTTGCTTTGGGAGGGGGTGGGGAGAGTGTGCATTTTTCCCACCCTCGTCCCGTGCTCCTTCCTCTCCTCTCTCCGCGGTGTGGCTTCGTTTTCAGCGGTTCCCTGGCTCCTTGGAACAGCTGTGTTTTGCAAACTTCCCTGCTAAGTGCAGACCGCAGAGAGGAGGAGGTGGAGTCTGGAACCATGTGCTTTGGGAGGCTCAGCGAGGAACCGCCAAGAGAGCCTCCGCCTTCTTCCATACCCTGGAGACTCGGCTCCCGGGAAAGTGACCCGGCCTAGGAAGAGTCTGCAGCCCCGAACCAATTTTTATTTCTATTTTGAGGGTGGGGAGGGGAGGCTTGCCCTTTAACCCTTTTTAAATAAAGGCCTCCTCCGGGGGACTTAAGTATTTTCCACTAATATTTGGGCGTCCTTATGTCTTCTACCATCCAATGCAAAAGTGCATAATTAGATGGCCACCCTATGCCGCTTCCCTCCGGCCCCCTCAAAGGAATCTATAATCGGACCCTCGTACAATATAGCAAGACTTAGAGGAAATTAGTGAGATGCATCCTCTCTCCAGGGCATGCCGAAATCTCCAGAAACTGTCTCAAAGTGGGGAACTTTGGATTTTAAGAGGGAGGATGGGGGGAGTTACTGCTGGCCAGGGGCAGGGACGGACCTGCAGGGCACCAATGGAAGGGCAGCAAAGCCGTGGGTCTGCCCTACGAGAGGGTGGGTGGATTCGGTTCCCGGGAAGAATGCATTCAGCCATGTGCTCTCGAATCGTGCCCTCTGCTGCCGCCTACCTGTGGTCCCCGAGAGTCGCAGGCTGTGATTTCTCCTCCGCTCTCAGAGCCCTGGAGAGGGAGGTGTACTTCCGCCTCTGCGGAGTGCTGGGGCAGGAATCAAGTCCGCATTTTCTGGAGGTTCCGTGACAAAGGGTAGCTTAACAAAAGTGTTCTCTGTCGGGACCCTCGTGGGCCTCCCTCACTGGGGCGTGTGCTTGAAAGGAGATAAAACTGTTATCAAATCTGCCATCCAAGGGAGAAAGACTTTTTCTAAAAATCTGTGGTATGTGAAGTTCTCCCAAAGTCCGCAGGGCTGCCCCTGCCCAGGGATCCGGAATTTCGGAAGGGCAGCTTCGGCTAGACTCCTATTTTTCCCCACTTTCAAAAAGAAAAGTCTCTGAGCAGCACTTCGACGGAACACTCATTTTCTATTCTTTAGACCCTGGGCAGGTCACTAGCTGCTCTTGAACCTGGCCTGGGTTGGATTTGAGGGCCTCCGTCCGTCCCAGCCCTCTTCCCCCGTCCCCATGCTGAGCCACTGTCTTGTGAACACAGCTACATGGAGGATGGGCTTTGCCGCAGAAGGATATTCCTATTTATGTTTCCTAGTTAAAGAAATGACCAACTTAGGCTGAAGGAGAGAGGAAGTCATTTGAGGTTGGTTTGGGAAGGTGGAAAAGGCTTATGATTGGTGAGGAGAACCTAACTTCATTGTAGAGCTTTATTTCTCGAAATTTGGGAAGAGTAAACTAGAGCCTCATGATTGAAATGGGAGGACTAGACATCAGACATGCTAGGGGTGTAGGATGTGATTCATAATGTAAAATATGTGATATAAAAATGATTCATTTTTTAACAGGACATTTGTTGTTGTTCCAGGACAACATGGGTTAGGTTACCTGCTATCATAAATACCTTGGCAGACTTTAAGTTTCATGTTTAATAACCTTGATTGATGTTGCAAGTGGGAAATTTGAGGCTTATTTTTTCTTAAACATAATTTGAAAGTGTCAAGTTTGGTAGTTTCCCTTGAAATATCCAAGGGTGGTTAGCAAGGTATTTATGTTAGTATCGAAACAAAAGGTGCTTGATCATTCACCTAATCTGGTAATTAAATAATCATAAAATAGACTTTAGATTTGAAGGGATGGCCTTGAAAATTTGGGCTAGGGGAAACTGGTCAGGGCATGAAATGCAAACTTTGAAGTTCCAAGAAGTCTGACTTAGTTGTCCCTCCAGCCCAGTAAGTTCTGCAAGTGCAGGCATTTCACTCAGATAATGACCTTGATCAAACAAGGATTTTCTAATGCTGGAGAGGAAGAGGTGGAAGTGATTTAGCAAGATATGAAATGCAAAACACTTTCCAGTGTTAATATATTAAGCCCAGGAAAAGTTTGGCCTGCCTGCCTACCATCAGTATTTTGTTACATTTACTTGGCTTGGATGACCCTGACCCCATTTCATAGTTTTATTTATTTTTTAAGTCATTAACTTTATGCCCTTATTGTAAACTTTTTTTTGAGAAATAGGTTTATGATTTTGGAAAAGGGAGACTGTATCTCCCAATAATGCCCTTTATTCAAACAAGAAGCTGAGGAATTATTTTGTAACCAATCAACCTTATTAAAGTGCCCTCCCAAATGATGCTGATCCCCAGTTATTGATGGCTTTTTTAGAAAATCTATTGGAAAGGCAGTAAGATGCACTGAAACAAATGGCTAATGTGGAGTTAGAAGACTGATTCTGTTTTAAATCCTAGCACTGCCATTTGTAACCTTCATAACTGTAAAACTAGGGGCTGGGTTGGACTAGATGGCCTTTCAAGATGCTGTAATCCTATAATTTCCTCTACAGGTCCTAAAAACTTCTTTTAGATCTCTAGAAAAGTAACAAGTTAAATTGTATTGATGAAAAACATTCAGCTAGTTAAGGCTGAGCTTTCTTGGCCCAAGGAAGAGATCAACACACAGAAAAAAAAAATTAGAATTGTTTTTAATTTAAATTTTCCCATAGTGCAGTTAAGTCTCTCTTGTCTGACCAAACACCTTATTGGATAGTGATAACATTAACCCAGTATTTAAAACAATTGTAAAGATCAACTTATAGTTAAGCATAAATCATTTGAAATATGAGCTATGTGTACCAACGAGGCTGCCAAACTCTGACCTGCTTTTTGCTTATTTGGTGAATGAACCAACTGCTACCCTCTGGAGACCTTTATGTAGAAATGCAATGCCAAAATTTTAATCTTAAAAGTAATTTTACCCCCTTTCCACACCTTGATCTATTCCCCAGATGTTCTGTCTATACCTTGTATGCACATAAACCTGATGTTTCTGTACCAATCCTTTTGGATTTCGGCTCACATCTCCCAGAAACAGGTCAAGTGTTTCCTGGGGATGTATTCAAATAAATACAATGCATACAAACATGGGGCATGTGCTTGCTCCTGGCAAGATGCTTTACATACATAGAGATGTAAAACATACTTTGCCCAAACAAGCTACCTTTAAAAACACAAGTGGGAACAAGTAGGGTTGTTGTTGTTCCCCCCCCCCTTTGAAAACAGCCATAGGCTTCAGGGAAATAATGGAAAAGAAAGTCACTGATTGCTCTACCTGCTGAAATGGCTTGAACTAAGGTGTCTGGAGAAGGAGTTGTCAAATTCCCTCGTTTTTAAGGCAATTACATTTACTATGTTTCTTCTCTTGCTAGGTCAGGTGCAGGTTTCTCTGTTCACTCTTTTCCTTCCTGTAGGTCTGTTGCCCTGTTTCCTAGCAACTTATTCAAACCTCCAATCAATTAAATGAATTTACAACCCACCAACCACACAGGCAGTATTCACCAGGGAATAAAAGAAAAAAAATTTTTTCCTACAAAATGAAGTGTGCAAAGAATATGTATTTAAAGGACCAACCAGTTATTGCTACTTAAATGCACAAACTACTGAAAGTTCAGATTAACTAGAAGCACTTAAATGTATCCAGTACTGGAAAGTTTTATACCCAATGGTAATGGTAATGTCTTTTAAGACTTTCCCCAACAGAAGGGCAAAGGGAAAGAGTTTAGCATGGGAAAAAAAGTTATCAAAAAAGTAGCCAAGGCAACAAGGGTTTCCACCCCCCCCCACCCCCTTTTGATTCTAAAGCAGGAATGCAAACAGAGGGCTGAGAAAAGGATGCATGGGCAATGATGGTGCTGGACATTTATTGGACAATCGTGGCATGTCCAGAATTTGGTTATATTTAAGCTTTAAAGATTAGTCTCAATTTGGGAGAAAGTATAACTAATCTAATGATCCGCTTAATCCCCTAGATGTGCATAAAATCAATTTGGGAAGATTTAGTTTTGTGAATTGAATTGCCCTTGTTAAGAATCTTACAACCTTATTTGACTCTGCCAGGTTATCTCAGCTTCCCAATATATGGAATGACATTCCTTGGAAATATGGGTTGAGCTTAATTATATATGACCCATAAATAGAATTAACATCAGTTCTCTGGAGTTGCACAGAACTAATAGAATGCCTCTAGGTGAGCAGTTAGATGATCATTGGCCCTACATATTCCTCTCTGGAGGGGAGGATATGATTATAAGAAAGTGGGGATTTAGAAATAATGCACCTGGGCCTTGAATCAGGGCCCAGAGAAGCCTTGTTGTGGTCGGGCCTCTCGTGTCCAGTTACTGATGGTGCTCCGGAGCCCTGTGGTCCATGTTTTCACAATGTAAATGACATTCATTACTGGTATGGTGGAGAGAGAAGAAATTTTAAAATGTGGCCAGAAGTGGTTAAAGTGGTTTGTAAATAGTCAAACATTCCGAGTCCTCTACCAGCTCAACCCAGTTTTTATGCACTTTTGGTAAATAAGTAGAAGGGCTTCTTGTCCAGGCTTGCTCTGTGTGAACCTGAGTGTTGTGCTTGGCTGGCTTCTAGGTATTCTATCTATTAACCTTGCCACCCTTTTGTAACTGGTGCATTTAATTATCAGTGGGATGCTTTTTAAACAGGTAGGGGTAATGATAGGAATAAGTATAGTAATTTTTTTTAAGAGCCTATAAGAAAGGATGGCTTCTGGGGGTCTGCCTTGGTAGGGTTTCCTGGGAAAATAACTTTGTCACCAGATAAAGTTCTATTGAGACGTCCGGCACACCACAGCTGAAATCACTTTTCTACCACCAAAGTCTATTTAAAATTGGAGATGTATGCTATAGGTTAAAATAAGGGGGGGAAGTGGATTTGAAATCTTTGAGGCATTGTTGGGTTAATGCATGCTAGGCCACCCAGACAGAAGCAATGCTGGCTAATATTAACCAAGAACAATAGCTCGGTCGTATTGACTGCAGGGAGGATTACAGAACATAATGGGGCCCATCCAAAAATAATGCTAATACAGGACAAGCAACAGGAAGCTGCAGTAGACTCAGCAGAGCCCAGCTCCCAGACAAACCGTGGACTGACTTCACACAATGGCAGCTCCAACCCATTAGGTATTCACAGGATGCTCATTATTCTAACAGGCTTGCCAGATCAGAGCCCGGCCTGGTTTTATTGGCTACAGCAAGCCCGCAGTTAGGGTATCGGGACGTTTCGTGTTCATCATTTTGGCAAGGGGTGGGAGCCAGTGGGGGAGAGGGGGCAGCTGCCTTAGAGTTCTTGACTACAGCTTTGTTTTGTCTGGGGCTGCAGAGAGGAAACGACTCCTAACAGCACTTAATACAATTACTCTTTTTTTTTTCTTTTTCTTTTTCTTTTTCTTTTTCTTTTTTTTTTTTTTTTTTTTTGGTAGTACCCTCCTTCCCTCAGTGTCAGTGAGGTGCTTACCTCTACCAGTGCCAAGAAAATGTAACTTTGTGACATCTAAATGTTCCCCATCCATAGTCCCACGTCCAGCATCCGGGAGTGTGCAGGGGCTGGACCAGAGAGGAGTGACTTAGTGGGTCTTAGTGGGGAAGGGGCCAGCCTGCCCTTGCTCTGGTCTCTAAGACAGTCCTAAGCCTTTTAAGGAAGGAGGGGGGATTCCCTCCTCCGAGCTCTAGCTCCTCTTCTCTCTTTTCGCCTTGTAGGTGTCTAACCGAGCCTTGGCCCCATTAGGGTTAGAAAAGAGGTCCGGCTTCACTCCACAAGAGGTGATAATCATTCACTTTGCAAACCTATTCAGAAAACTGTAAAGGACCCCAGCGTTGCTCCCAGGCCATTGTTCCTGGATGATGGGGGGAGGGGGGACACTCTGTAACCTTTAGTTGGATTTGGTGGGGAGGGAGAGGGAAATCCTTGTAAGACCAAACCACAATGGAATGTTTTGAAGTCCAGCAATGGCCCAGTTTGGCCCTGGGGGGAATGGGACCTTCCAAGAGGTGAAAACTCCAATTGTTTAGAAAACTTCTCTCCTCTCTGGTGATGATTGAGCAAATAGTTCCTGTGCTTTATTGGGTGGAGGGGTTCTAAAATTCCTGAATTTTATGAGAATGACCCCTCTAACTGTTGGATTTGGTATTCAGCTGCTAGTAGCGTCCTTTGATAGCTTTAAAGGGAGGTATTTAAGGTTAGGGTGGGTTCCCCCCCCCTTCCCTCGGGGTATTCATTAAACTGCTATGGTTTGAACATTTACATACTACTTGTTGGATGTTTCTTTTAAAATCAGCCTTGGTCTCCCAGAATCTCAGCTTTCTGGTCCAGATCAGATTTACAGTGGCTAATTGAGTGTGACTTTATCATAGTTCACTGCTGATTTGTGGCCCAGGACCTTACTTTGATGGAATAAGGTAGTTGATCTGGAATTTTTGTGTCCAAATGTATATCTGGGGATGGGCAGAGGTCAGGGGTGGGCATGGGAAAAATCAAACTTCCTCAGCCTGAGTAGTCATTCCTAAGATATCTTAGTTGTTGATCTATAGAGTGGGGGGCCCTTCCTATACCCCATGAAGTGCATAGGTTACTCAAAGCTTGCTTTATACCTGAATAGCTGGGATGGACTTTGGGAGAAAAACATACCTTTCCAGCAGACACATTTCTCTGATGGGAGTAATCTGAGATGGTGATTTTGTTCTGTCTTAATATGTGTGTGATCAGTCCAACAAATAGTTATTCCAGGCACGGTGCTGGAAGATGGAGCCCTAAAAATGTTCCCCTTCCTTGGGGAGGGGGGAAACATTTTCACAGAAAAGTCATGATGGATATATTCAGGTGATATGGAGAGGGGAGAGCACCAAGCCCTGGAGAGAGAGGGAGAAGGGCAGATCAGGAGACGCCTAGGATAAGAGGCGACCTGGGAAGGGAGCCAGGGCTTCTGGGCATCTCCTCAGCTGCAGGGATGGGGGAAGCTGGTGCCCTGCACATAGACACAAGCTTCAGGGAAGTGTGTTTGAGAAGCCATTAATGACTGGAGGGCAGCATTCATGAGTGAAATGGAATGAAGTGAAATCAGTCTAGAAAGATAAGTTGGAGACAGGTGGTGAGGGATGCTAAAATACCAAACAAAAGTTGAGGGGATTATTCTATGTAACAGTAGGGAGCCAGACCTGCTGGAGTAGGAGAATGGCCTGGGTAGCCCTTTGCTCTGGGAATAGCCATTTGGAAGATTTGTGGAGAGGGTAGAGATGGAGGAATGGATGGCCTGTCCTCCAGGTGATAGACATGGATGTCCTAAACTGAACTGGAGGAAGGGTGGAAGGAAGAGTGGGGGTATAAAATAAAGGAACCCAGCACCCCTTCTTTCAGATTCTGGGATTCCTCGAGGCCCAAATTTAACTGTAACCACTAAATGTCAGTGAGATAAGAGTAGGATAAAAGTAGTGAAAATAAAGGCAAGAAAAGACACATAGATGTCTATATAGAGACATATAGAGAGAGACACACATATTTATATACATAGAGTAGAGTCACACAGATGCAAAATTTAGCCATTTGTTTGAAAAATTCCCCAGTCTGGTATGTGGGGATGTTACCACCACAAAGTTTTTTTTTGCCCTTCCTTTCCCTCAGGGTGAGGAGGTGTTGGTAAACAACTCTTGAGAACTCACTCCTCTAACTCGGAAAGCTTGGGAGACTAAGTACTTGATCTTCCAAGGACTTATGCAAGACCTAAAGGAAAACAGCTTTGAATATTAATAGCTGCAAAGTGAGCTACTTCATCAATGAATTCCTGTCTATTTTTTTGGCTTAAAATTTTCTTTTACTGAGGATCTAATTTTTAAAGCTTGTGCAAGTCTGTCAAAACTTTTAGTATCATTGCCTTTAATCAGAGGATTAATTACATCCACATTGTTGATGAGAAGGTGAAGGGCACAGGTAGCAAGCCACACTGCCAGCAAATGGAGGACTTAATTATAGCACAAGCAAATGTGGTGCCTTCATTTTATTTTTCAGACTTAGACCTTTTCCTCAGTTGACTTCTGAAACAGCAGATTATTACTGCTCTGAAAAAGAGTCCTGTGATCTGTAGGAAATCCCAAGAAATTTTAAGAGGCTTTAAATAAGGTGTAACTTTCACTAATAAAATATTAACAACAACAACAAATAGTCTTGACTGATAGCCACAACACAAGAGGTGAGGCCATGTCTCAGCTTGCCTGGCTTTGCTTACTTTTCTAAGCATTTTCCCACAGTTATCAGTGAAGGAAATGGAATCCCAGTCAGCTTTGAATATGAAACATATTTAGGCCATATTCCAAGGCAATGCCTATCACTAAATAGATTTCCATTCAAAAGACTACATGCTGTGTCATGTCGTGAGAAATAAGGCCTGCTTTAAGTCTTGAAGTTAGCTTTCTGCCTACACCTTACAGGTGTTTACTTTTCCTACTTAAATCATTGTTTGTTTCTAGTAACATAATATTTAATCGATGTATTCCACTATCACAAACGGTTGATATCTAACTAGGGCATAGCAAGTATGTGTTAAGTAAATAAGCCAGTACCTATGATTCAGAGAATTTAAAATTCTTCTCCCCTTTGTCCCTCCAAACACACACACACACACACACACACATACACACACACACACTCACACTCACTCACTCACTCACTCTTCTCTGGTACCAAAATAGAAGAAAGTTTATTTAAGCCTAGAGTTTTGTGACTCTGACCTTATAGTGGAATCACAAGTGAAGATTTAACCAGGTTGAAGTAAAGGTGGGAATTTGCGAATGGACTGATGTTTAGGAAACTTTCCTTCCCCACCCCACCCCACCCCACCCCACCCCTCTCTCTCTCTCTCTCTCTCTC
>NC_058131.1:130072906-130109802 GCF_016433145.1 Gracilinanus agilis | reverse complement strand
CTCTCTCTCTTCCTCTCTCTCTCTCTCTCTCTCTCTCTCTCTCTCTCTCTCTCTCTCTCTCTCTCTCTCCCTCCCTCCCCCTCCTCTTTTTTTCTCTCTCTCTGTTTCTGTCCCTCTCCCTTTCTGTCTCTCTCCATCTCTCCCTCTCCCTCTCTCTTTCTCTTCCTCTCTCTCTCTCTCTCTGTCTCTGTCTCCCTCTCCCCTCCTCTCTCCTTTTCCCTGTCTTCCTCTCCCCCCATTTCTCCCACACACATATACATTTGGGCTGTACCCCTCTCAGATGTTATGCTGATAGGTTGATAGGTAGGACTATGGAAAGATTGAAGGAGAAAACCAGGGAGAACATGTCTTACTTAGTTCTGGCAATTTTTTTTTCTTGTACCTACTGCCAAATAGCTAATACCAGTGTGACCCATGTGTACCTGTCAGTTTAGCTCATTTTCTCCCCCAGTCATTGGAACCAGGTTTAACAATATTACACTGACCTCTTTTATAAAAGTTTTCTCTTCCTATCTCAGCCTCTCCTTTTTTATCTTGGATCTCTGATTTCATTGACATAGGAAATTCTGGAAGAATAAATTCTCCTTTACCAATATGCATTGGTCCCTATTCTTCAACTGAAAGCTTTCAATAGTCTCTCACCTAATCACTATAACTATTTTTTTTTAAATTCTAATTAAAATCTCTTGACACATGCTTATCTTTCACCCTCCTAAAATTTTTGAAACCATTAATATGTTATGTACAAGAAGTGGCATTTTTATTGCATCTTAGAGTCTATAAAGTTCTATACTCTTGTTCTTAAAAACTTCATAATAATCCTTTAGTAGCTATTTCCTAGGCATTATTATTCCCATTTTCCAGAAGAGAACAGTGAGGCTCAGACAGTATCTTATTCATTACCCAGTGTGAGAGACAAGTACTGAACTTGAGGCTTTCTTGACTCCCCAAGACCAGTACTCTCTCCATAATATCATACCACTGCCTCACAATATATTCCAGACCTAGGCATCTGCTAACTAGGTTACCAGGGACAGAAAAAGACCATTGAACCTTTATAATGTGGTCACAGACCAACAGGTTTTACACCTTTTTTCTTGGGAGATCCATCTACCAAGCAGGTCAGATAGGGCAGTGCCTGGATGGCTTTGGCATCTGGTAATAAGCTGGTTATGTTTTTAAGCAAGCATTTATTAAGTTCCTGCTTTTTGTCACTGTGCTAAACACTTTAGAAATATTATGTCTTTTGATCCTTGATAACTTTTTAAAGATACAACAATTGTATCCATTTTACAGTTGAGGAAACTGAGGCAGACAGATTTGCTCTGAGTCACATAGCTCCTAATTGTCTGAGGCTGTATTTGAACGTGGGTCATCTACATGCCTCAATGGTCTTCAATGAAGTCAGAAATATATAATTCCGCATGTCCCAAATTTTGACAAAAGTTACTTAACTCACCATGATTGATTTTGCATTCCCAACCTTGAGATCTTTTGTTAAGGGCCCCCCAAAGTAAGAGGGGATATGAGGATAAGAGGAAAACACTGCTTTAAGACTTGTAGTTATAAAAGATAAGTTACTATTATTTTCCACCTGTTGAGTGTTTGTAATTCAAACTCTGCTCTTCCACCCTGGAGAGAGTGAGGTTAGGTTTTTTTTTTCTTTTGTCTTTAATTTTTCTAAATTACTGTCATTTCGATAGACTATCTTGGTTGAGTTAGCCAGCTTTCTGTGTCTATGGCTCCAAATGAAGGAGGGCTACAATATTAAAATAATTGTTCTGGAGCAGTGGGCACCACCAGCCCCTGGTCTGGGAAGAGCTTGTCACTCCAGGAGGCTGGTCCAAGGGAAATCAAGAGTTTACATGAACTCCTTTTAGAGAGCAGGTTCTGAGGCTGGTTTCTTGTCATCAATCCCATTACAGTGTTTTTATTAGATTACAAGACTGCTTTGTATAAGGTTCCACGTTTTTATTTCTGGGAGGGTAAATTGTTTCAGTTCCATTGTAATTCTTAATAAATATGTAAATGTAGAACCCAAGACAGGAGATTTTTCTTTTAAGCTTAGCCTTACTGGTAAAGAGTCTTATCTGGTGTCCTAGTCAGTCCCCTTTCTCCCTCCCCTCCCTGCCTTTGATCCTAAGGTTTTGCTTAGGAAAAGGGAACCATTCTTGCAGGGCCCCCTCGTCCCTCCTCCTGGGTCTGCGAGGGTATATTCTGGAAGTTCTATGGGAAATCTCCCCTCTGCAGTCAGGGACGAAGCGGCGGGTCCCAGGCAGCCCAGGCAGCCGTGTCAGATTCTTTTCAGTCACGGGACTCCGCCCTGCCCAGGGAAAGAGCCCAGATCTGTACACGGTGCTCCGAAGGGCCCCAGAGATGAGTTCAGGCCGTGCTTTAGAAATGTTTAGGTAAGTGTGCAGCCCGCAGCCTCGGCTCCTGACAGCCCAGCCTTTGCAGGGAGAGCTTCTTGCCTGCGCTCTCTCCCCGGGAAAGCAGGAATCCTGCAGGTAGGAAGGGATTTGTGGAAGTTCCATGAAGGATTCCAAAGCGGCCCCTCTGGCAGCGTGGCTTGGCTGGGAGGGAGGGTTGTCAGCCCAAGCTGCGTGCCACGACGTTCCCTCTCTGAGGCGGTCAGCCCTCCTGATAGGCAGGTATAAACAGCCCACTGGAGACCGCTTTGGCCCCGTCTCCCGAGATTGTACGTGTTCCCTTATTAGGATATCGAAGGGCACTCACTCACTGAACCTGCACAGCAAAAACAGCTTCATAAACCAGCATTTTTGCCATTCTTTCAGTTGTGTTTATTTGCAAAATTGAAGTTAAGCTAGTAAAAATTTATCTGCAAGCTGCTCTGTTTATGGGCCCTTTAATGAGAGTGTGAGTCTATGTGAAGGCCTCATTGGAGAGCCCCATCCTGTGTGTGAGCTCCAGCTAATGAAACCCAGAGGGCAAGGCAGGGCCAGGTGGGGCAGCAGAGAGAGCCAGCTCCAAGTGGAAGCCTCCATGCTCCAGCGGCTGTCTGATCATGGTCACCTGGCCCACTGCCTCCCCAGGTGTGCGAGCGGCCAAGTGCTGGGCCCCAAAATAGCAGGCGCGTAGGTGGGGAAGAAGCGCATTAAGGAAAAGGAAAGTAGACTTCAAAGGACTCTTCTTGAAGCCTCATGGCTCAGACACTCACTGGCAGGCCTGTGAAAAGCCGGGCCGGGTGTGTGTGTGTGGGGGGGGGGAGTGGAGTGGGGGGGGGCAGCCCTGACCTCGTCTAGGAAAGGGGCTCAGCCAGGCCAGGGCTGCCTCCTCTGACCCGTTCTGGCTCTGCGTTTGCTCTTGTCCCTTCGCAGCCCCTGACTGCCTCCTGTCCTCTGGCTGAGCTTGGAAAGGGCTTAGCACTGCACTGGGCCGGGAGTAGAGTGTTCAGTAGACATTTGGACGAGTGCTGGTCAGCCCTGACTCCTCTGAACCCCCATTTACCTATCTCTAAATCAGACAACATATTTTTGTACTTACAATTTTATTCAGATATTTTAATGTACCGATTAAGGCTGCTCTTTCAAATGCTGGTTCCCTTTTTCATTTTACAATACTTTGTATTTTTAATATAGAAAGCCACCAGGGATAGACTAACCCCCATCATCTCCTGCCTTGGGGATCCCTTTTGGCTTTAAGAAGAAGGCTTGTGCTTGCTAGTGGGTCGCTTGGACGGAGCCTCATTCGCTGTTGAATTTCCCTCCCAGACCCTGACAGCATTATCGAGAAAGCCTCCCACTCGGGCATGATTAACCCCAGCCGACAGTGGCAGACTCTTAAGCAGAACACCGGCATGGCCCACTTTGAGTATCAGATCCGAGTCACCTGTGATGAGTATTACTACGGCTTCGGCTGCAATAAGTTTTGCCGGCCCCGAGATGACTTCTTTGGACACTACGCTTGTGACCAAAATGGCAACAAAACCTGCATGGAAGGCTGGATGGGCCCAGAATGTAATAGAGGTAGGTGGGAGGGGTGGAGATCCAATTGAGAATGATGGCGGCTGCCTTTACTCCAGAGCCCTCAGCCCCGAGTCCCTGGTGGGAAGCCTTCTTTCTGCCACCATCCATTCGGCATCACTGGGGCCATGTTAGACATACCAGCACGGTGCATCCCAGAATGGACCAAGGAGCCCAGCCAGGAACTGGCCCCCCCTTTGGTTCTGAGATGTTTCTGAGGTAGTCAGAGATCATTATGGAGCAGTCTCAGGTTTGGAGCTGGAAGTCTCTTTAGAAAGAATGTATTCCACCTTGTCATCCCAGAGGAGGAAACTGAGGCACTCAGCAAGATTAAATGGCTTGCCTAAGGACCAAAAGTGTAGGATGTGGCAAAGCTGGGGTTTGAATCCAAGCCCTGTGACCTGAGAGTCAGCAGAGTTTTCTGCATCACAGAATACTTGATTTGAAAGGGATAATCTAGTCCACCCCCTCATTTTACAGATGAGGAAATCGATACTTGGAGAGCTAAAAACACTTGGGCATACTTTCATCAGAACTAGGACTAGAACACAGATTTCCTGACTGTTCAGTGATAGTTTCCCCTCTCTACTATACTTCCAAGCCAATTAGATATTTTTTAATTAAAATTTTTTTTTCAAGTCTTCTGCCTACAAATAAAGAAAAAGATGTCACTGTTACCTTCAGTTAATTTTTTTTTTTTTTTGGTGAGTGCTGAGTTGGTGCATGGTGTGTTAGCTTTCACATCAATATTTGCTTAGTTCTGAAATAATTAACAGTCTTATAACTTTAAGGATATGTTCCCTAAGTCCTGGCAGGTTTGAGTGGGCAACTGATTGACTCATCCACAGAAATGTTCTCACATAAACCCTATTAGAGGCTGGCTTTAAAGCCTAGGACTTCCCTGCTTGGAGGATTTAGAACTCCTTTCCCTGACACAAATGGCCCATAAGTAGATCATTCCAGGACTCCATTTTTGTCCAGCCTTCTGGCATTGAGCTGAGTCTTGGAAAATGGATGTGATCCTCCAGTGGACCTGTGCTTGTGAGCAATTCCAAAAAGCACTTTTTGTGTTATTTAATTTGATCCTCTCCTAGTTGTGAGGTAGGGGCTCATTTTTTTTTTATAGATTTTACAGATAAGGCAGCTGAGACTGAGTGACATGATTAGCCACCCCTTTAGTAAGTGTCTTAGTCAGGATTTGAACCTAGGTCTTCTTGACAAGCACAGCACTCTCTCCATCATAGTCTTGGTTTCCAGTTTGATAGGCTTGCTAGTGTAGTAGGGTTACTTCAGCACCATTAGGAAGGAATGGGTCAGCTTCAGAGGAAATCTGAACACCAATTGGGTGAAATTGGGGTTTCAAGGAGAACTGATAGATTTCAAGAGGTGCTCAGGGAAGAAATAATCTATTCTTTGATCCACCCACAGTACATAGAGCTAAGTTTTTTTCCAAATAGTGGAATTGGTACTTTTCAAAGACTCCAGGTAAAAGATGCAGCTACTTTGTGTGAGTAGGAGGTTTGACAGGGGACAAAGGGGAAATCTAGTCCCCCTCATTTTAGGGAAAAGATCACTCAAATGAGAGGTGAAGCTCAGGGGCCTTTTCATTCTAACCTGGTTTTTAGACCCTGTTCTTACTGACTTCCAAATAAAGGAACAGAACTAGTTCTCTTAAAAAAAAAAAATCCCACTTGACCTCCCCAAATCCTAAGATGCCATATTTTTTGGGCTGGATGAAGGATGATGCTAATCTTATTAACATCAAGGATGATGTTACGTTGCATGTAGTGGAAACATCCCTGAAGATGACCCATTCAAGTGAGCTCATCATATAAATAAAAAGAAGAGTCTGAATATATGACTTGTTACTGAGTTCTGATTCTTACTGGTTAATAAGACATTTTAATGCCCATTTATTGACCTCTTTCAGAAAGTAGGATGTGATATTGTTTTGCTACATTATAACATGCCACAAACTACCAATTAAGCCAAGTTTTATTTGGACCAGTGATCTTTGCTGTAGTGCTACAACTTCACTAGATAAATGAGTTCTTCCCTGGGAGCTAAGCATTCCTTGGTAACATTTTTTTAAGGAGTAGGAGAAGAAAAGAGAAAGATTTGGGGTATTTTATTCTAAGGAAGAAGAGAGTAGGAAAAAGGATGCCCTAACCTTTGCCCCTTTGTCTCCTCCTGCATATGTTAGAAAAGCCCTGTCCTACCCTGTCTCCTTGGCCTGCAGATGATCAGAAAGCGTGCTTCTATGTTTGGGAATAGATGGTGACATGTGCTTGCAGTTTTAAAGCTAAAGATATTAGCTGAATCGCTGGATTTGCTGTGGTGGGGCACCTCCTACCTTATTCTCTTTCCAGTAGACTTGATATTAGAGACCTTTTAAATCGTGGATTTTGGAGGATTACAGCACCAGTCAGAGATTTAAAAACATTCCCACGATGGTGTGGATGCTAGAAGCTGACATATATGTGTATATACTTCTTAAAAAAAATTCTTAATTCTATTCCCACAGCCATTTGTCGTCAGGGATGTAGCCCTAAACATGGTTCCTGTAAGATCCCCGGAGAATGCAGGTAATCTCTCTCTCTCTCTCTCTCTCTCTCTCTCTCTCTATCTCTCTCTCTCTGTATCAAGCAATTTTATTTTAAGCTTGGTTTAGCATGCTATCTCTCCCCATTGTTCTGGGGAAGACTGGGAAACATATTCAAAAATGGGGATCTTAAGTGCTTATTAAATCATACCATCTGTCTGATGAAACACAAACACTCCTTTGCTTTCTTGAAAAACTGGAAAAACTGTATGAGAGGGCAAATTCAGTCACCTCCTGCATCGACTATTGACCAATTCCACCTCTAAATTGGGAGCAGATTTTTGTAATCTTTTAAGACCGCACAGCCATTCTGGCTCTTTCTTTAGCCAGTCCTCCTCCGGAGTGTTTATTTTCCTCCTTGCCCTCCCTAGTCTCTTCTCCTTTTTCTCCTGGATTGCCCTTCCCTTCCCCTACTTTTCCCATCAATAGGCAAAAGTCAAGCATTCTTTAGAATGGGATTAGTAAAATCTCTTGGTTCCTTTGCCTTTGAGAGCCAGGCTCCAAGTGCTGAGAGGTTAATAACAGGGATGGAATCTTGTCAGGAGAGACTGATGAATGCAGAATTTTGTTTCTTGCCTTTGAAGTCGGTTCCATTCTGGCCAAGTAACAATACAACCCCAATGCTGGGACCTACCCAAACCATCTAACAATTAGATTTGGGGAGCTCTTTGAATTATATTTTATATTGTTACTTGACATTTGGGAGGGCACTTTAAAAGAAAATTCTTACTGGTATTCTATGTAAAATTTTAGAGAAAAATGAAAATCTATCATAACTGAGGTTTTTTTTTATGTCCTTAGTATTTGGGTTTTTGTTTTTTTTTTTCAGGGGATAGGGGGAAATCACAACAGAAATGACATCTAACCCAAATTGTATCTGACCAAACAAAGGAAGTTAAGGAAGTTTTGCAGAGCTGGTTTATTTGAATGCTAGGCTTTATTTAGAGCCCAATAATCTGATAGGTTGCAAGACCTGGTTGGGCCTCTTCCCCATGGAAGCTACTCTGGTTTTAATCAAAGGAGGTTTGTTCACCCTTCTCCAACGGACTCTGAGGAAACCGGACTGACCCACGGATTTTTTTTTTCTATTTTAGAACAGGTGTAGTAATCTGGTCAGTTCTAGAGAATAGTGATGATTTAGGACAAGGCTGGAAGCCCAGAATTAGGGTACCTCATTCCCTTGGTTTCATTCATTCTCTCCTTTGTAGTCCCACACTTGTATTTTATGAGCCTTCTCTTTACAAGAATAAAATTGGGAAGTGACAGTGGCACGTCAATATTACAGCTTTTTAAGTGATTGAGAGCCAACAGAGGGAAATATTTTCCCCTACCCTCTCCTTTTTTTAAATGAGAACAAGAGATTTTCGTCTGGTAAAACAACCCCTTATTCTACACGTAAAGAAGATTTTGTTTTTCTGTAAGGCTAAGAGTCATTGCCCCAGTCCTAATATTTAACTGCATTGGTGTTGGATGATACTAATGTTTAACTGCATGGCTGTCAACCGTTTAGCTGAAATACACCTACATTAACTTTTCCTAATTAATAGCCTTCTAGAGTCAATCAGACTTGAAGTGTCATTAGTGCATCTGAACTGGGCCAGATGCTTAGATGTCTATCAGCTGAGTCTAACAATGATTTGTGCTACTGTCATCAAACTAAAGATGCCTTATAGGGGGTGCTGTCTCCCAGCCAGAACAACAGGCTTTGTTTCCAGGTTTTAGGCCTTTCTCTTTCTAAGGCTCACCTCCCACTCACTGCCCAGACATGCACTGGTGCCCTTATTTACTTAAGGTGCAACTTTCCCACACTTCATTTGCATAGTAAAAAAAAAACCCATTCTGCCTTCCTGCCTTTAAAAGAAGGAAGGAAAATTTCCTACAGAATCTTTGTGTCTCTGCTTCAGAAATGGTTTTTAACGTCCACCTACATTTGAGTTGTCATCTGGGTTCTATGTTCTAAAGTTCTCTTTCACATGCCAGGGTTTTTTGGTTATGTTGTTTCCAGTTGTTCCCAAACAGACTTAAAATAACTTCTTTTCCTTGGTGCGAGCGATTACTTTTCTTTATTGCGAGTCTGCCAATAATATCAAACTTAATTATGAATCATCATCCTAAGCAAAGGAACTTCATTTTCTCATGAGAAACTTAATCATGTATTATTAAACTGCTGGTATAGCTTTGTAGATTCCTGTTTTAGGGTCAATATTTTTATTTGTTTTCTTTTGAAGTCATCCATAACCTCTCCTGGCCATCTTTGTTGTACTTATGGGGAGAGCCCTCGTTAATTAAGAAATGAAGTCAGGTCCTCGGCTGCCCTTTTTATTGTATTTATTAGCCAAAATAAGGGTGTTATGGGGATTTTAGTTCTTTAATTTGTAAGAAAGTGAGTACCACAAAATGCTGATGTTGCACAATCGGCTTGCTGCTCTCATTGGGCATTGAGGGAATCATTCTTTCTCCCCCTGGCTTTGCTCCCCAAGTAGTTTTCCACTTAATTTCCCAACTTTTTCACTTTGTATTTCCATTTGTCATGGAGATTGCCATTCTCCTGTAGGTATAGCAAAATACTTTAAAAATAATGAAAATCAAAGTATGGATTCTCATTGTGGTGGGGTTTTTTTTGTTTTTGTTTTTTTTTTTTGGTGGAAGAGGGGGTGGTTTGGTTTTTTGTGTTTGTTTTTGTTTTAATCAGTAAGATTCTCAGAGGGTTAAATTTATCGCTAGCTGTGTGTGATTAGCTATTAGCTAGATCCCTATAGTTTTCCCATGACAAGGATTTACTGGTCCGAGCACAGCTTTCTGAAAACCAAAAGCCTAAATGACTTCTATGCAAGGGTTTATTTTCATAACTTAGTGACAGCTTAAAGGGTAATTGCTACTGATCACTTATTCCCATGTCTCATGAACAAAATATTTTAGTAGAGCCTGCTTCTCCTTTGAGTTGGGGGGTCTTGCCTTCCCATCTGCCTTATACATTTTTCTTCCTTTTTTTCCCCTCACTCAAAAAATCCTCGGTTTCCTTGATTTTTGAGAAGACTGGTTAAGGTTTCAAATGCACTGAAACTTGAGGGGGAGAAGAGTTTAAGTCCCTTCCCCTCCCCTCCTATCCCAGGTGTGGGTTTGTGTTTTGTGTTTTTGTTTGGGGATCAAAGAAACCATTTGGCCTAGATAGATTCTGATTAACAATGCACTTATAGGAAACTGAACTCCATCCCTCCACTCTAGATAAACCTAGATGACCTCTTTTGGCAGAGGGAGAAGTAAGTATTCCTAGGTACTAGCAATTAACATAAACATTAGCTGTCATGGGTCAGACACCATCCCTCCAATGGATTCCACCAAGGACTGCTTCTCCATGGGATTTTTTTCTTCCTTCCTCACGATCTCCCCAAAAGGCACTGCCACATTCTTACAAAAGGAGGTGGGGGGACGTTGGATCACCGAGCACAGGGAACATTTCCCTTTGCTGGCTGCAGCACCTCAGTCCTTTTTTGTATGTGTCGGGTCATGACTTGCTGTTGACACACAAAGCACAGAGACAAAATGCTGCAAATCTTGCATTCATGAAAATTTTTCACATGGCCATTGTTGTCAGTAACTGCTCACTCCCCCCCCCCCACCTTCGAGTCCATTCTGACACCGTTCAGATTGATTTATCCTGCACACCCACCCTCTCTGTCTCGTTTGTGTGTGCCTGAGAATAGAGTTGTATTGTGTTCCGTGGCACCACACTGGGCTCTCCCAGAACAGTTCTCCTTTTGTAAGGAGTCTGGCGTGCAGAGACCTGGGCCAAACCGCTAAAAATGTTTGTGAGGAACCACCAAACAAGCCTCGAATATTCCCTTCCCTTTCTTGGGCCATTCCTCTCTAGCACTGTCTCACCCTTAAAGCCTCGGCTCTTCTGGGATCATCTTTCCTTCAATTCGAGGGCTTTTAAAAAATCACTATTTTGTTTTGTCTTAAGGTGTCAGTATGGATGGCAAGGCCAGTACTGTGATAAGTGCATTCCGCACCCAGGATGTGTCCATGGCACTTGCATTGAACCGTGGCAATGCCTCTGTGAAACCAACTGGGGTGGTCAGCTCTGTGACAAAGGTATGCTAATCTTCTAGATAGCCAAATGTAAATTTTGAATTTTAATGCTTAGTATGTGTGTGGGGTTGATTGCAGAGGGAGTTCCTGGTATTGTGGCAGGAGGTGTTTATTGGTTGTAGTTTGGCTTTGGTTATAAATACACTGAATTTGTGTTCACTTGTGTTTTAACTAGGCCATGCCTTGAGGGAATTTTTTTTTTTAAGATAGAAACAAAGATGTTAAACTGTATAAAGTTTCCTAAAGCTTTTTTCCCCCTCTGGTCTTTTATTTTTTTGGTAGATCTTAATTATTGTGGGACTCATCAGCCTTGTCTGAATGGTGGTACTTGTAGTAACACAGGTCCTGACAAATATCAGTGTTCCTGCCCAGAGGGGTATTCTGGAGCAAACTGTGAAATCGGTAAGTGTTCTGAACATCCTTTTCTTTATTTAATCATCATTCTTGCTTTTAATGATGAGTTGTTTTTTTTAATTTATGTTTTTCTTACTGTAAAAATTTACAGCTAAGCACCAAAGACATCTGCCAAAAAAATCTAGGTTCTCTCTGAAATCTAAAATGAGAACAATCGAAACCCTTCTAAAATCTGCAAAGTTGTTTCCTTGTTGCTGATAAGTTTGAGAGGTCATATGGGCTTTATAAGGTCCTAACTCAGATGTCTTGGAATGTTGATCGTGTCGGCTTAGCATGAAAGATGACTTCCTATCCCCTTGATACAGTATGAATGTGTCATAAGCTGCTCAAAGAAGAAAAGAAAATATTTAGGCAGGTAGCCAAGGGGATTGGGTGTTTGTGTGTGTGTGTGTGTGTGTGTGTGTGTGTTTTGGAAGGGGTTAAGGAAGGAAAGTCTATTGGTAGTAGCCTAGAAAGCAGAAAGGATGCTGTTTTATTTTGTTTTTCTCAAAGTATTTCTTGGAGCCATTTTTGGGTGCCGCCATTTTGAATTACTCTCTTTGATTCTGTTTAGCGGAACACGCGTGTCTTTCTGATCCCTGTCACAATGGAGGAAGCTGTTTGGAAACATCCATGGGATTCGAATGTCGATGTCTTCCAGGCTGGACTGGGCGAACATGTACCACAAGTAAGTATATGTTTGGGTTCCCATCTTTACAGAAGGATTAGCATTCCTTGAAATACGAGAGGAAACGGGGCAGAACGTTACAGTTAGTTATTGCCTTATTCACTAGGCTGCCTTTGCACTCATGGCAACAGTTTCTGTTATTCTCATTTGTGTTTATGATGGTGTTTGGCCAATAATTCCTTTTAATATGTTTGGTAACTCCCTGGACTATACCTTGAAGTGTTCGCATTACTTATTTACCTCATTATAATTATTTCTTGGTGGAAAACCATGTCTTACCAATATTTTATTACTTTCCACCTCAGCCCTGGGAGGGAGCCCTGACCAGGCAGAATTCTGCTCAGTTTTCATTCTAGCACTGGAATGTTGCAGTGAGATGACTGGACTGGTAGTCAGTGCTGACTTATTGGTGCTACTCCACTTATTTGGGGTTGGGGACCTTGGCAAACTGTTATCTGCAGCTGGGGCAGCCAATTTTGGGGGCAGGATCACCTGATCAGCAAGAATTTTATTTTTATTTTTTGACAAATTGGCAGGATAGCTAATGTTGGAAAGGCCATTCTTGGTTTCTGCCTTAGTTTTTCCATCTGTGAAATAGTCCTGATTCTTTTCATCTCTCTTTCAGGGATGTGATGCAGATTTTGAGGGAATGTAGAGTGAATTCATTTAAATATGTAAATTAAGTACCATAATTAGGTTTTGGGGTTCCAGTGACTTGGAATGGTGGACTGTTTAGACCAAAATAAAAACTAAATGCAGAGTGGTTGGCTCCCTTTATACTTCTGACATCATTTATTTTTACCAAATGACCACTTAGGATTTACTGTCATGGACAGGGATCTTAGCACTCAAGTAGTATGATCCTCTCATTTTATAAATGGGGAAATTGAAGCCTAAGAAGGTAAATTAATCTGCCCAGTGCCATGCAGATAATAAGAGCAATTTGAACTCAAGTCCTGTGACTCCAGACTCTTGCCATGCTATCTGCTATCTGTATGAGCTATAGCTATTTATCTCTTTTAGTGCTAGAAAGAAACTAAGTTCCTTTGTCTTTGCTTTTCCCCACTCCCCACTTTTTGGGGGACAGATATTGATGATTGTTCTCCAAATCACTGTGGCCATGGGGGAACATGCCAGGATCTCGTGAATGGATTTAAGTGTATTTGTCCTCCACAGTGGACTGGCAAAACATGTCAAATAGGTAAGAAAAAGGAAAGTCTGTCATTTTTAATACTTTAAAATGTTTTGCTTCATGATATCAAAATGGTTGAGGTAAATAAAGTTTTAGCAAAATGAATGGTTTTTAGTAGTTTTAGTAAGGTGAGTTTTATTTAATAATAAAGCAAAAATACCCAACTTGCAAAGTAATTTAATCTGTTACCCATTCCTTAAGAGGCCTTGTGTGGGCATATAAATGGAAAATGGACCAGATGACTTTCTGATGCTCTGTGGGGAGAGTCAGGAGAGTCTCTGAAAACATGTAGCTCCCCCAGACTAAGGAGTTTGCTGCTGTGCCCCAAAATGCAAATGATCTCATAAAGAATGAGTTTGTCTGCATTCTTCCTCCTCGTTTTAAGTCTCAGCAAGCTACACTGTAGCACTTCCCAAATGGCTGATGGCCTCTTTTATGATTTAGTTCCTTGGGGGAGTTATTGATTAGTGACTGCATAGTTATCGATTATTTTACCTAGCACATTATAATTAAAGAAATGAGGGCAGTGATAGACAGTGAAATGGAGGCACTTTGGAGACTATGGTATGGTTCAACATGGAATAAAGCAGTAGCACCGATCATCCACTTGGCTGGAATTTAGATAAAGAAATTGTCCTATTTTTGGTGAATCCAGAAAGCCTGTTCTTTGTTTTTGTTTTGTCCACTTTGGGAAGAGGGCAAGAAGAAATTCCAACTTCTCACAGGGACCCTCTGCATTCCTTTTTCTAGATGCAAACGAATGTGAGGCCAAACCTTGCGTAAATGCCAATTCCTGTAGGAACCTGATCGGGAGCTACTATTGTGATTGCATTCCTGGTTGGACTGGTCAGAATTGTGATATAAGTAAGAGACTCCCACTTTCTTGATCTTTTCTATTTTGTTTTAAGGATGGGGTTGCTAAAAGGAACTGAACTATCAGTCTAAGCCTGGTTTGGTAATGGGAAAGCCCAAGTGTGATGTTTTTAGAAAGGGAGTAGTCGGTCTGGAACGAAAATACACAATTTTATCAACCTCATTAGTTGGTAACAGGGTCATAGTCTGATAAGATGGCTTGAAACAATGATGTGAAGTTTCATTAACTCTGCTGGAGGAATTGGTGGAGGGTTCCCACCCATTAGAATAGCCTTATCTAAAGGAAAGCATACAGGAAATCTGACCACAACTTTATCTGGCCTAAGCTGTAGATACCTTTTAAACTGTACCTAATTTAAATGTAAAATGCTTCTTAATGGTCTGCTGGTTTATTTTGTGTTTTTTAGATATTAATGACTGCCTGGGCCAATGTCAAAATGATGCTTCCTGTAGGGTACGTAAAAGGACCCCTCTGAAATCGGAATTCTAGCTATTCTATCACTATGCTTACTCTGAAGGCTGCTGGTTAAGCATTCGTTCTGCAATGTGCAGAGACCAAAAGCTGGGCATGTTGGCTCTGTCCAAAACTCTGCAAACCCTAGAAAGAGTCTGTGTGTCAGTGAGCCAGGCTTGCCTTCCTGCCCCAGCCTCTGGGGAGTCCTTTTGAAAGAAGGTGACTATAAAACCCCACCTTCTGCAAATGCTGATCTGCTTGGCACCAAGGGAAAATGGCAGGGTTAGAGCAAGAGTGAATCTAGGCCTCTGGAAAAGGTGCTAAGTTGGATTTGTTTTATTCTTTTTGTCTCTCCCAGGATTTGGTTAATGGTTATCGCTGTATCTGTCCACCTGGCTATGCAGGAGATCACTGTGAGAAAGACATCAATGAGTGTGCGAGCAACCCTTGTCTGAATGGGGGTCACTGTCAGAATGAAATCAATAGATTCCAGTGTCTGTGTCCCACCGGCTTCTCGGGAAACCTCTGTCAGGTGAGCCCGGCTGAAATGCGCCCCCAGAGAATCGGGTTCCTACCAGGGAAGGCTTTTCTTCCCCCCTTTCCCTCTTGGGACTTTTTTACACCAAATACTTCTCCAAACCCTATAAAGCCTTCCTCAAGGCCTGCTGCCCCACAAGTGCTGCTGGAAAAACTGAGGGGCTGTCCGGAGAGTCTTTCCGTTTAAAGACCAACAGGGTCTGTGCATCCCCTCTGGGGCCTTTTCATAGGCTGCCCTTGTGTACCCAAACTCCCCACAAGTATAATTGGAGGTCAGATTCCACCGTGCCATCTGCCCAGAGCAGAGCAAGGCATCCTGATGAGCTCCTTTATTTCGCTTAATGCCTCCTTTCCTTCTCTTCTCTCCCTCCCCACTCCCAGTTGGACATCGATTATTGTGAGCCCAACCCGTGCCAGAATGGAGCGCAGTGCTACAACCGCGCCAGCGACTACTTCTGCAAGTGCCCCGACGACTACGAGGGCAAGAACTGCTCCCACCTCAAGGACCACTGTCGGACAACTCCCTGCGAAGGTACCCGCCCAGCTCAGCTCCTGCTCGGCACCCCGAAATGCTTTGGGGGAGAGGATGGGCTCCTGCCTCCTGACACTTTCTTATTTGGGGGTGGAACGTGTAGAGGGCGCCCTCCCTGATGGAGAGCTCTAACTTCTAGTCTCTGAGGTGCCCAGGGCTGCGCCATCCTGACTCGTGGATGCATGGTGGAGGCAGGGGGTCCATTTGTAAAGAATTCCAGGTGCACGGGGAGGCCAGAGATCTGGGTGCGAATCCTCTCTCTGGCCCTCAGGGGTCACCCCAGGGAAGAGGCTTAATGTCTTGAAGCCTGTTTCCTACCCTACCAAGTGGTCATAAGAATACTTGCAGAATCTACACCACAGGGTTGTTGGGAAGATCCAGTGGGTGTCCTATATGTATGCATAGAGAAATGTCCCCTGTGTAGGCACGCACCCAGAAAAGCACCTTTTGTTCATGGATGAGTCACGGTTTGAAGGATCCTTCTAGGTCTTCTAGTAGGCTTCCTCCCCCAAGGCTACAGGAGTAATAAGTAGCAGCATCAGGGTTGGAATCAGAGTCCTGAAGAAAAGCTAAAAGAACTCAGAGTATTTTTGACAGCCACAGAATCCATATCCTCTCTCAGTCCTCCTCAAAAGTTAGGTAGTCTTCATGAAGTCATCATCTTTTTTTTTTTTAAATTAAATCTTCTGGTTTTGTATCCATTCTAAGACAGAAGAGAAGCCATCTGGGTCAAGTGACTTGTCCCAGACTTACACAGCTAGGAAGTTTCTAGGGTCAGATTTGAACTCTGGACCTCTGAACTCCAGGCCTGGCCCTCTATCCACTGTGATACTTCACTGCCCCATGTAAATAAATTATTTTAAAAATTATATTAATTTAAAGGGGAAAAGGTGGAAGGCAGAAACTTTCTTTTCTTACAGAGAGCAAAGCTTATCGTCTAAGCTTTCTCTGAATCCTTTTAGAAGAAAACAAGAATAGCATTTATAAAACATTTTAAGGTTTGCAGAGTGCTTTATAAATATTTTCACCTTTGATCTTCACAACAACCCTGTCATGTATTATCCGCATCTTACAGATGAAGAAACTGAGGCTGAGGAGAGTTAAGGGACTTGCTCAAGGCTAGGTAACTAGAAAATCTCTGAGGCAGGATTTGAACTCTATTCTTCTGACTCTCAAGTCTAGCACTCTCTCCACCATAGCACGTACTTGTCCCTTCATACTCACAGGGGAAGGCCTCCATGAATAAGAAGCCTATAATGAGTAACGTTAGATGCTTTTAGATCATTTTGCTCAAATTTGAGAAAGGTTAAATAGTGAGGTCAAATTCCACAAAAAGCACAAGAGTTTTATAGTTAGTGGATAACACAGGAGTGTTTGATGTGGTCAGGAAGAGCCGAGTTCAGATTTTGATTCAGACCCATGCTAGAGTCGTTATCCCTGGACTCCCCATGAGCGGAAAGGCGCAGACTCCTAGGTGGATGTCTTGGTTTGGGGGCCTAGTTACCCTCACCGGGCTTTATTGGTGAGCCGTCTGTGTCTCCTTCAGTGATCGACAGCTGCACCGTGGCCATGGCGTCCAATGACACGCCAGAAGGGGTGCGTTACATCTCCTCCAATGTCTGTGGGCCCCACGGGAAGTGCCGGAGTCAGGCCGGAGGCAAATTCACCTGCGAATGCAACAAAGGCTTCACGGGGACCTACTGCCATGAAAGTAAGACCCCAAAGGGCCCGAGCTGGGGTGAGGGCAGTGCCTGCAGGTTTCCTAATGCCAGGAAGGCTCACTTAGGCCTTCCAAGGGAGCCAGGAGAGCCCTTTTACTCCAGGGAAGACAATAAGGAGTGCTCAGGCACTGAGGTGGCTTAGAGATTCTAAGGTTTGCCATATTACTAATTTTTCTCAGCCCTAAATATTTTTATTTCAATTATATTTTATAATATATTTATATATAATATTATATATAAAATATAATATAAAGGATTAACTTTTCTCATAAATGTTTTTATTTAGATTATATTATATATCATATATTACACAATATATAATATTATGTATTATATATAGAGATTATAAAAGATGACTAACTTTTCTCATTCATAAGTATATTTAAAATGTTTTTTAAACTTATTTACTTCCTGAATAGTTTGACCCTTTGGGTAAGAAAACTTTGCTTTTTATTTATCTTGTTCATTTTCTTGTCTTAAAATGGATTTCATCCTACCATAGCATTTTTAGAAAACATTTACACCTTTTTTTAAAAAGGCTCTAAGATAGCTGTCTAGTGTGCCCCCTTTGAAAGCCCATTTCCCTCTGTTTTTCTAGACTCGAGCCTCTTGGGTGTTTGTGTTTTGTGCCAGCTGGGTGAGAATGGCAAAGGTTGGCAGCCCTTCGCACCTGCGGTGCTGAGGGGGGAAGGCTGGATGAGCCCAGCTCGGGAGGGCCGGCCTCATCTGAAGGCTTGCTTGCTTTCCCCCTTCTGCAGATATTAATGACTGTGAAAGCAACCCCTGTAAAAATGGCGGCACCTGCATCGACGGTGTCAATTCGTACAAATGTATCTGCGGCGATGGCTGGGAGGGCACATACTGCGAGACCAGTAAGTGGGGCGGCTGCAGCGCGTGCTTGGGCTCGGGGACAGAGAGGGACGTCCGCTCGGACTGAGGCAGCCTCTGCCGTGGCCATGGAGAGCTCAACCCCCTTAGGGTTGTTGTTTCGGTCCTGAAATGGCCTCTCTGCTCTGTTGATGTTCACTTATACTGACCACAGCAGCATGCTGGGGTTCTGCGGACTGTCATTAGGATAACAAACTTTCAGAGAAGCAAGCATTTTTCCATCAGTTTTTAAAAATACGATTTCAGGGGGCAGCTGGGTGGCTCAGTGGATGGAGAGCCAGGCCTAGAGATGGGAGAACCTGGGTTCCCAAATGTGACCTCAAACCCTTCTTAGGTGTGTGACCCTGGACAAGTCATTAGCCCCCCATTGCCTCCCCCTTACCTGCCTTGGAACCAATACACAGTATGGATTCTAGGATGGAAGGGAAGGTTTTTAAAAATGTATATATGATTTCTGTGGGACACTCCAGAGAAATGCTCCCTGACTGACTTTATCACTCAGCAGTAGAGAGGGCAGGGGAACCCTGGACGGTCCAGTCTTGGGGGAAGTTAATCCCCTTTGCAGACTTGAGGGTTAACTGATGGACACCCTACCTGCCCTTCGGCCTTTATGGTGTGGGGCAAACCTTTTTCAGCTTGCTTTCTCCATTTTTATTGCAGATATTAATGACTGCAGTAAAAATCCTTGCCACAATGGAGGGACATGCCGAGACTTGGTCAATGACTTTTACTGTGAATGCAAAAACGGGTGGAAGGGAAAGACGTGTCACTCCCGTAAGTAGAAGCTCACCCTCACCGAGGGGACCCTCCTGACCCCTGGAGAAGGCTGTGGGCTGGGACTCACTGGGACCTGCTTCTTCCTAGGGGACAGCCAGTGTGATGAAGCGACCTGTAACAACGGTGGCACGTGCTACGATGAGGTGGAATCCTTCAAGTGCCTGTGCCCTGCGGGCTGGGAAGGGGCCACGTGTAACATAGGTACGTGGGGCGGGCGCATGCGCGGGGCTGGACGCATGCGCAGGGCTCTCCCGCCTCTCCCCTCCTGCGGACCTGCTTTCAAGGGTCTTTTTTTCCTCTTCTTACAGCTAGAAACAGTAGCTGTTTGCCCAGCCCTTGCCACAACGGCGGCACCTGCGTGGTCAATGGCGACTCTTTTACTTGTGTCTGCAAAGAAGGCTGGGAAGGACCCATTTGTACCCAGAGTGAGTCTTTTTCCTTGAACCCTCCTTCGCGTTGCCTGATGAGAACCAGGCTTATCCTGTTGCCCCCTCTGATTCTCTAAATGGAAGCCAGAAGGCAGACTATTTGAAGTCTGCTTTAGGCTCACCTGAATCTTCTTGTCTTAAGGACTTTTTGTGCCGTTGCCTTGACCTGGGCATGAGAAAGTTACAGAGGAGCTAAGTGGAGCCAGATGGGGTCCTCCTGCCCCGGCTCTCTGTGTGCCAGTGCCGGCTGCTTCCTGGCGCTTCTCTGTGTCTCTGTCCCACGGCCAATCCAACAAAATGTTGGAGGGAGACCTGGATTTAATTTAGGAGAAGATGGAGGCAGGGAGAGAGGAGCATTCTCATCATCGGCTTTCCTTTTTTTCTTTCCCCAGATACGAATGACTGCAGTCCTCATCCATGGTGAGTACAGAAAATTGTATATGCCCCAATCTCACTCGACACCCCACAAATGTTCTATTTGCTTTGTGGTCCATAGTGTTTACTGTGTTCAGGCCCATCTTGCCACCCCGAGACAGTGTTATTGGTTTGTGTGATTTGAAATTAAGAGGCTTCTCTGCTTTTATCTCAGTTACAACAGTGGAACCTGTGTTGATGGAGACAACTGGTACAGATGCGAATGTGCCCCAGGGTTTGCTGGGCCAGACTGCAGAATAAGTAAGTCACAATTCCTGGCGGCTCTGCTGTGTGTGTCTGTCTGTCCCTCCCTCTGCCTCATGCCCCGCTCCTTTGTCCTTTCTGCCCCTCTCCTCCCCCAGGGAGAATTTTCCTCTCCATACTTCAGGAAAACTCAGGCCCAAAGTTCCCTTCAGAGTAACATCGACCTAGAAAATCCCATGTAAAAGGTCCTCTTGCCTCTAGCTGGGGTGAATATGCCCTTCCACCTGATTCTTTTCCCAGTTAGCATTCCTTTCCTACACTGTTTGGTATTCCAGGGGAAGGAAGGCCAGGAAGCGATTTGGGTTCATTCTATCCCAAGGGGGTGGGTCATTCCCTGGTCATTCATAGCACTGACTTTCCTGGGGGTCAAGAAAGTGGACTTTGGCTTCTGGCCTTCAGAGTGGCAAAGCAGCAGTAGATGGACATGAATCATATTTTGTTTTAACGTGGATAAAAACATATGGCCAGAGAACACTAAGAATTTTTTTTTTAATCTAAGACAATATGGCTCTCCTGTAAAAAATGTGTAAGTCTAAGTAAGGACCCTCACTCTCCTCTCTCCTTAGACATCAATGAATGCCAGTCTTCACCTTGTGCTTTTGGAGCGACATGCGTAGATGAAATCAATGGCTATCGGTGCCTCTGCCCCCCTGGTCACAGCGGCCCCAAGTGCCAAGAAGGTAGACCTGTCCTTCCTCCTCTGGAGCACACCGGGCAGGCTCTAGACAGGAAGGTGCTAAGCACAACAAACACCGGGAATGACCTCATGTCCATAGGAGTGGTTGGGGAAGAAGGGCCTGGCTGCAGCAGGAACAGCACTAGGATGAGAAGGGAAGGCATCCCAGGGATTCCTCTCCTGGGCAAAGTCACAGAGGAAAGGCATAAAAAGCAAGGGATCCCAGGAGGGAGAAGAGCATAGGCCGGGGCTGGAAGGGTAGGCTGGATTCCTGTTCTGTAAGCACCAGCCAGAGGAGATGGCTATTTGATCCTGGAATAATAGGAAGCCACTGGAATGCTCTTACAACCATTTGCCAATTAGTTTGCATCGATTGTGGGCAAGAAGGCTACAGAGGAAGGTGGAAGGAGGGCCATTGGGTTGCTAAAAATACTCCGTAGCTCGGACTGCTTACAATTACAGAACTATAATTTGTTCTGACACTTTTCCCCCCAACCTTTTTAGTGACAGGAAGACCTTGCATTACCACTGGGAGAGTGATGCCAGATGGTGCTAAATGGGATGATGACTGCAATGCCTGTCAGTGTTTGAATGGAAAGGTTGCCTGTTCCAAGGTATGCAGAGGAGCCAGAAGGATCTGAGACTTGCATTTTCTGGGGCATCCCTGGGGCAGGCATTTTGTAAGCCTTTTCTTGATTCTGCTTTTCTAGGTCTGGTGTGGCCCGAGACCTTGTCTGATCCATGGCCAAGGCCCCAGTGAGTGCCCTGCTGGGCAGAGCTGCATCCCCATTCAGGAAGACCAGTGCTTTGTGCGCCCCTGCACTGGCATCGGGGAATGCCGCTCTTCCAATCCTCAGCCAGTGAAAACCAAATGTACCTCTGACTCCTATTACCAAGACAACTGCGCTAACATCACATTCACCTTCAACAAAGAGATGATGTCACCAGTAAGTACTTGGATACGGATATTTTTAGTGGCCAAAGTTGTTCATTTGCTTTTTCCAGACCCGGTTTCCCTATCTTGTGTGAGCAGAAAGTATCATGACTGCTGCCAAGAAGCCCCAAACTCTGACTTGCTGTTTCCTAAATGGACTGGTTCTGTTTCCTTTTGGGCAGCCTGATGGAGTACCCTCTCTGTCCCCAGTTCCTGGGACTCCTAGATAAGCATCAGATTTATTATTCCACCTTTATGTAGCCCGAACCTTCCAAGGACCTGCCAAGGTCTCCTTCATAACAGAGACTACAGGCCTTCATGTGCTATCATACCCAGTTTATAGAGTTTAAGTAGTGGTTGAATGGGTGACCTCCATTTTTGTGGCAAAATAAGACTGAAGAATATAAAGTTGGTTTAAAGATTATTTAGCCATTTTTCTGGTCCATGAGTCATAAGACTTTTCCTTTTTGTTTTGAATTATTTTAGGGTCTCACCACTGAACATATTTGCAGTGAACTGAGAAATTTGAACATTTTGAAAAATGTTTCAGCTGAATATTCTATCTACATTGCCTGTGAGCCGTCACCTTCTGCGAACAATGAAATTCATGTTGCCATTGTAAGTATAGGATGGGATTGATTATTCCTAATCACTTGATTTGTTTGGAACCACTGATCTAATTTGAAAAATAATTCCAAGTTATTATATAATTTTTTTTAATTTAAAATTTGAATTAAAAAATTCCATTTTTAAAAACAATTTGAATTTAAAATTTTTGAATTAAAAAAATTTTCTGCATTTAGTATGATGTCTAGGATGATTTAAATAGTCCTGTGATACCTGAGTCTGACCATTTGTCTTTTTTCCAGTCTGCTGAAGACACTCGGGAAGATGGGAATCCCATCAAGGAAATAACAGACAAAATTATAGACCTTGTGAGTAAACGGGATGGAAACAGTACTCTTATCGCTGCAGTTGCAGAAGTCAGAGTCCAGAGACGACCCATGAAAAACAAAACAGGTGGGCATATGAGTAAAATGTTAAAATACCATTTCCTGCCATAATGAGGGTATGGAGAGCAATCCATTTTATTTTGGCGTCAGTGAGCAGTAGAATTGTAAGGGCCTTTAGAAATCATAGTGTTTGTATTGACTTTTCTGTTATTACTCATGAGGACCCTGGGACTCAAGGATATTGAATGCCTAATTCCCAATCCTTCAGCTCCCTAATGGCCAAGCCAGGTCTGGAACCCAGGTTTCCTGACTTCAGTGAATTCCAGTGCGCCATGAGCTCACTAATGAATATACTTCCATTTTATAGCTATAAGTAATCCTTCTCCTTCAGGTAGGAGGCAATGAGGATTTTGATAGAATTTTTATGTTAAGGTTTGATAATGACAGTAAGCCTTTTTATAGGATTGGCTGCCTCTTGCACCTCTCCATCTGAGTGGGGCACCGTGGCTATTGCTGTTGGGAATCTCTCTTGCCATCCTAAGATTCTTTACTTTTGAATCTAAGCAAGACAGAATTGACTCAATATCTGCCAAGCATAGGAATTTATGAGTTCAAAGACAAAAACAAATTGTCTGACCTCCAGGAGCTCACTTTTGTCTCTGGTGGACACACATGGGACATTAGTCCTTTGGAGAAGCCGCACCCTGTGCACATGGTGCTCTGGGCTTCAGCTCATTTTCTGTTGACCAGTGGTGTCAATCTTGAGTAGAAACAGGGGTCACTAAGCCAGGTAGAAAGACCCCTGCAGGCCATATTGAGTTAGAAAACCATGCATTTTTTCCTCTTGTTTTATTGTTTTTACATTTTTTATATGTTTATATCTTCTTTTTATTAATGTTCATTTTTATTAAATCAACACATTAAAATCAGCTAGAAAAGGACCTTTTATGCTCAAGAGTGTTACAGAATGTGAGTTTGACACCTGGTATGAGCATTCATTTCCACTGGAAGGATTTTTTTGTTTCTTTTTTATGTTGTTTTGGACCTAAGTAGCCATGCCAGAAAGGCTGCCAAGACAGATCTTCAGACCCCTGGCAGGATGCATTGAGAGAGCAGCCTGTGTGGCTGCTGCCCATCTTGGCCCTCTCCTGGGACCAGAAACCATCCAGTCTCCAGGGCTCCCCATCCAGCACCTGTTTAACAAGCAGTGAATTGGCTTAATTTGCAGTGGTGGAAAAGAAAAGGGACCTATCCCTATGGCTTTCATTTTCATACTGTGTGTATGGGAAAACTAATGAAGCACTTTTAAACTATGATTATTTGGCGGCTAATTGGTTTTGTGCCTGTCTTGCAGATTTCCTGGTTCCATTACTGAGCTCGGTCTTAACCGTGGCTTGGATCTGTTGCTTGGTAACAGCCTTTTATTGGTGCATCCGGAAACGCCGGAAGCCAAGCAGCCACACGCACACAGCCTCCGATGACAACACCACCAACAACGTGCGAGAGCAGCTGAACCAAATCAAAAACCCCATTGAGAAGCATGGAGCCAACACGGTCCCCATCAAAGATTATGAAAACAAAAACTCCAAAATTGCCAAAATAAGGACACACAACTCCGAAGTGGAAGAGGATGACATGGACAAACACCAGCAGAAGGCCCGGTTCGCTAAACAGCCGGCTTACACACTAGTAGACAGAGATGAAAAGCCACCCAACAGCACACCCACAAAACACCCAAACTGGACAAATAAACAAGATAACAGAGACTTAGAAAGTGCCCAAAGCCTCAATCGGATGGAGTACATTGTATAGCAGGCGGTGGGGGCTGCCTTTAAATATCATTAAGGGCACTCTGGAGTTTGTAGGTCTTTAAACTGTTGTGTAATATTTGAGTCTAAGGCTGTTATTTACTTAGAATCCCTGTGTTAATTTAAGTTTTGACAAGCTGGCTTACACTGGCAATGATAGTTGCTGTGGTTGGCTGGAATACCAAATGTGGCTGCATTTCACATCTATGCAAAACTAGTCAAAAATGCCCGAATGTAAATTCCACTGCAGCTGATCCATCACAGAAAGGTTTCCTCAGATTATCGCATCGCCTTGTTAGCTCTCCTTTAGCTTCCATTTTTGCCAGGTGTCCCCAACTTTATTGCGGTCTTAGACAAATACATTTTATTTATATTTATTGAATCTTTTTTGAGTTTTTTTGTATATTGGTTTTATGGTGACGTACAACTAGTTCTGTATTTGAAAGTGCCTTTGCAGCTCAGAACCACAGCAACTATCACAAATGTTTATTATTTATTTTTTTTATTGTATTTTTTGTTGGGGGAGGGGGGGAAATTGATGTCAGCAGTTGCTGGTAAAATGAAGAATTTAAAGAGGAAAAATGTGTCAAAAGTAGAAGTTTGTATAGTTATGTAAATAATTCTTTTTTATTAATCACTGTGTATATTTGATTTATTAACTTAATAATCAAGAGCCTTAATATCATTCCTTTTTATTTATATGTATGTGTTTAGAGTTTGAAGGTTTTTGATAGCTTTGTAAGTATAATGGCTTTATTTTTTTTTGAGCTTATTTACTTGTTACATGTTGCCTATAAGCCAAAATTAAGGTGTTCTAAAAATAGTTTATTTTAAACAATAGGATGGGCTCTCATGCCCTGATGCTGGGTTTGGTTTTTTGTTTTGTTTTGTTTTTGTTTTTGTTTTTTTGTACAATGTCAAATGTTTGAAACACCTATAGTATCACTTTAAGACTCTTTGTAAGTACTGACTGAGGCAGTTTAGAGAATTTAGACTAGAACAGGTTTGTGTTTCATTGTGTTTTGTTTGCTGCTTTAGACTTGAAAAGAAAAGAGGCAGATAATCTGCTCCAAAGCAGTTCAAGGGAACAAACTGAGAGCTATGATGTCACATAGCGGAAATGTGAGTGGTTGCATATAACAGAAAAAATCAAATTTAGCATGAAGTTGGAAGCACAGCAATCTTATTTTGTAAATTCTGATTTTTTTTTTCACCATGAATATGTAATATTGAACCACTTGTAGATTTGATTTTTTTTTTTGTAATCTACTGCATTTAGGGAGTATTCGAATAAGCTAGTTGAATACTTGAACAGTAGAATGTGTCCAGTAAGATCACTGTGTAGATTTGCCATAGATTACACTGCCCGCCTTAAAAAGTGAGGAGATCAAAGTGCTATTACAATGTGTAAGATCGAAAAAAAAAAGGCTTATAAACAGAGTAATCTCATTGGTTAGCCATTGAGATCATGAAGATACCTTGTATTGTGCTATGAGTGTTATATGAACATGAAAATGCATCTTTGATGTGTTGTTCCTGGCAATAAATTTTGAAAAAGTAATATTTATTAAATTTTTTGTATGAAAACATGGAATGGTGTGGAGTTTGAACTTCCTAATGCTCGATGCCCAATCTTCTTCAGGCCTTTGCCATCCCCAGCAGATCCTCTTGTGGCCCCTCCCTTGAAGCAGCCTGCCAGCCTTGGCCGAAAGGACGCAAGTGCTCCGTCACGAATAACTTCCTTCCTTCCTCTGGAGGATGACGACTCTGCCCGACACACAGAAGCTCGCTTGGTTTGGAAGCACTGAACTTGAGGACGTTTTAGGCTGAACTTCAGAGAAACCCATTTCTGATCCTCTCTCTCATCTTCCCCTTTCCCATGAGGTGGTGGCTTGGAGTTGAGAAGGACCTTTAAGGTCATCCAGTTCAACCCCCTCGTTTTACCAATAAGGTAAATTTACCAATCAAGTGGTGGAGCCGCGATTCAGACTCGGGTCCTCTGTCTCCAAATCCCAACACTCTCTTCCATCGGTACTCCCATAAAACCAAAATGGATGAATTTGACAAGTGTGAACCATGCCAGAATAATCTCTCCTGGGTTATTTGCCTAGACCATCCTAGTGAGGGTTTGGTTTGGCTTTAGGAGACGTGTCTGCTCCGGCAAAACATTTCAAAGCAAGGTAGATCGGTGAAGTTGCTGGGGTGGGGTAGAGGGAAATTTTAATTCATTTCTAGCTACTTGGATTAATATTAATGCAATTTTATTATAGACCACACCTTAGTAAATGTTTCCAACTTGATGGGGCTGAAGCCTCCAGGGATATTTCCTTACCACAGAGGAAATGGTTGTTACAAGCTTCTGGAATACCCAGACGATCTACTTTCCTTGTCGTCCCCGAGAAGCGAATAGGCACTTCTTGTGGCATCTTTGCGAAGCCTGGCACTCGGCGGGCTCGGAGTTGTGGTAATTTGGCTTTTGGCCCACGATGTGGCCCAGAGGTCACAGTGGTTTCCACTTGCTAGGAGAAAGCTGCCCAGAATGGATTCAGCTGCTCCTTCCCTGGGCCAGAAGCCAAATGACATGCTAGAAGGAAACTGCCCCTGCTCTCTGCAGAATGGGGGGAGAGCTCCTGGCATTTCCCCCAACCTGTGGTCAGAGACAGGAGCAAAAGGAGATGAACTGAGATGCCAGAGGACAGGCGGATACATTCCAACAGAAGGTAAGTCATTTTTCTCTTGTGTCCAGAGACAGGAAAGCCTAAAGTGAATGAGCTTCTCTGCCTCCCTCTTTGCTGTTGGCCTTTCACTCATGCTGAGCTAAACTCTTCAGGACTCTTATTTAAGGGAAATTAGAATCTCTCTTGAATTTCTATACCACCTAACTCCATTTGGATCCATGCTCTCTGCACATGGGACAAGCCCTCAGAATCAAACCAAAGCATTTCTTCAGTGCCAAGCAATGAGGAAATAAATACAAAGAACGAAACAAGTTCTGCCTTATTAATTAGGAAAATCTTTTTTTTTTTCTCCCTCTTTCAGCAAAATAATTGCATTTGAGGTGAAAAGAGCAAAGTAGTTCGCTAAATGTTCTAGACTTGCCCAGAGTCCTACCTAGCATTTTCTCGGCTTCAGTGTGGGGCTTAAAGTTCGAAGGCTGGTGTTAAAAATGACAAGATGTGTTTCAGCTTGTAAGGAAGGGAAACCTGAGCAGTAAAGACTAGCCATATTCACAAGCTATCTCCCTGCCTTAATGAAGCAATATAGATTTGTCATTTTGCTTTCTGTTCAGACAGCTGGGTTTCTAGAAGGTGGGGTCTGCAAGGAGAGAGCTTGTTTTCCCACTGTTGAAGCACACCTAATGAGGAAGAAAGTCTGGTTGTGCAGTGACAAATGTTTCTTGGGCACTTGCCAGTGCTTTGACCAAAAAAAAAAAATCTATTTTGCTTAATGAGCCACAATGATTTCTTATTACCACATTTGAAAAAGCAAAATTGTTCCTTGAAGGAGATGCCTTTCCGAAATTTTACCCAAGTTGATATACAAAGTACTGCTAAAGAATTGTCTTTTCTGAATTTCTTTGGGGTTTTCTCTAGAGTAAATCAGGCTAATCTCTAAATTTATATGGGGAAACCTGATTTCAGTTTTCCACCCCCTTTTCTGCTGAGAAGTTCATAGAAAAGGGATTAGGAAATACGCCTCTGGCTGTTCTGGGATTGGAAGGGGGCGGTTAAGAAGCAATGTGGTACCTTTTTTGTTCCTCATTAAAAAATCTGAACACAACTTCATTACAGAGGAGCACTCTAGCCAAAAGTTTTCTGAGGTTCATAAATTTGTTTTTAAATATATATACTTTTAATAACTTTTAACAGAATCGATTTTCCTTATAATCCTGTTTTTTTAATTTATTTTCTTAAAAGTATTATTTTAAGTAGGAATGTACAGGCTTCACACTGATGAAGAGCTCCATGCCACAAAATAGTCAAGTATTCCTGATTTAGAAAGATGCATTTGATAATTCTTTAATGTCAGAAGGCATGGAATTCCAGGAAAGGCTATGTAAAAAAGTTAGATTTAAGCAGTAGGAAACTCTTGTTCTAGAACTGTCCTTAAGCTGAGATGATACACACGTACATTTATATGTTATATATATGTACATGTGTTAGTTGGAAGCAGGTTGAGATCTCTTATATTTAAAGATATTTGATCATAGATGACCTGAAAGCCAAATGTTTATATGGTTGGTATAAATGGCAAAATCCACTTACTTTCAAAGCACCTTATGAAAAAAGCTGGTCATCTAAACTGAACAAAAGTGACCCATCTGGAACATCGTCAGAGCATCATTTTCAAAATTCTAAGTTAAGTGTTGATTCGAAGTAGGCAGAGTAAAAAAGGGAATGAAGAACAGCCAATCCAGTTTTCTCTGTCCAGATGTGGAAGTTCATAGGGGGAAAAGTGTTGGCTGTTGGGTGACTGGACATTTCTGATTATTCTTTGAGTTTAATGGTTGCTGAGCACAGTGCATTAGATTTGGCGTCAGCCTAGATTCGAATCCCAGATCTGTCATTTACTCCTTGTGACCTTTAGTAAGCCATTTAACCATTCAATTTATTAATTTGTAAAGTGAAAGGTTGGACCAGATATTTTCTAAGGTTCCTTCCAGGTCTAAATCCTATCACTTAGTAATGTAATATTAATGCCAGCACATATGTGTTTTAATGTGTTTGTGTGAGAGCCTAATGGAAAAGATAAACTAGAGGGGAAATATTTCATAAATGAGGTTAGTGTAAAGAGCACAGGGGTCTAAACCAAATTCCCATCCTTCTTATGAATTTTGGAGTACCTTAAGCTGAAAAGAGCTTTTAGAGAGAAATCACTCATTGAAAAGATGGCTAGTGAACATTTATACAAAGCAGCAGTAAAGAAATGGCTTCACCCAAAACAGGCCAGATCAGCCTCGATCCAGATCTTTTTTGGACAAACCAAGACTTGTAGATGGGGAACTCTATAGCTTATCAATTGTCTCAATTCCAGCAAAGTTGGTTATGCTGTTCTTATGGAGGAAGTAGTTTTGGATAGAAAAGAGAGTACTATTCGGTGGATTTGTAACTGGTTGAATAGCTGAATGTTCAATAGTGTAAGGATGGGATTTGTGCAAGGGGGATGGGACAAAAGGAGCCAGAGAAGGCAGTTGCTGACAGTTGAGACCAGAGAGAATTCTGGGAATTTCTCGGAGGAAGACAAAAGGAGAGGTCTTGGGACAGAGGACTGGGAGGAGAGAGGAGGAGGACAGGACATCCCAGTTCAGATCAATCCTGAGGGCTTCCTGAGGATCTTTCTTTGGAAATTGAAACCCTGATTCCCTGATCAAAACCATTCCTTCGCATCTCACCCATCAAAACTTCAACCATCGAGTCAGCAAAGTTTGGGCTTTATTTTGGGAGTGATCTCTTAGTCTCCTTCACCCATTTCCAACCTTGCAGAGGGACCCTTTTTCTGTCAAACCTTACAATTATAGGAAAGGACAGAAATAGAGAAAAAGAAGAAGGAGCGAGGGGAGGGGCTTAGGTGTGGGAACCACTAAGGTTCCCACCCAAGTGATGGACCCCATAGCAATAGCAAAGAGGGCACCCAAAATTCCTCTGCCCTTCCCCCTTTCCCCATTCCCTGATTTGCAAATAATAAAAGCCATTCATCAGTCAGATAGCGTTCCAGTGTGCCTGAGAGACTATGAGGGAGAGGGGAACCACAGCTTGGTCTAGCTGCTTGAAGCTGGACCACCCACTGTGAATTTAACTGATTGGGGGGAGGTTTGTGTGAACCCTGTCCTTATTCAGGATCGGATTGGGGTATCACATACCTCCTCTTATAGGGAAGCCTCGCCCCCTGACTCCTGAGGGGTGGCACAACCATCCAGGTCACCCAGTTTTGAGGTGACACCCCCTTAAAGCCTCCCAGTGTATATTCGGCCCCAGGGGAGAGCTGGAAGAGAGACTCACCACATAGCCTTTCTCTATCTCCCTTCTCTCAACATCCCTGACTGGCCTTTTTATTCTTACAATAGTCATTATTTTATTTCAGTTTGCAGAATCTCTCAAGAATGTCATATGGTGCTTCACATTTTTGTCCATCACATGGATTATCTAGGTCCAGGAAATGATATCAAAACTCACAGAGGAAACAAAGCCAGGAAGTACAGTTACCAATCTGGGGAATTCGATCCTGAAAGGATTCGCCATCTAGAAGGCTGAGCTTGATCTAAGACGAAGGATTTAATTAGTAGAAAGATAAAGTCTTCCACATGAATTTTAGAAATCAGCATCTAAGATTTGTCAAGGTTGGTGGGATTTTAGTTTGCTTGAAAATAGATCTCAAAGTTTTAGAAGTTCATTTGGGTCAAAAGTATGATATAGCAGCCAAAAAACAAATATGATGTCTTGAGAAGCATCAAGTTCAGGACCAGGACAGAGATAACACTGTCCTCTGACCACAGCTGGAGTAGCTTGTTCAGATCTGAGGATTACATCTTGCAAGGAGGCTGCAGAGTGTTCGAGCATCCACAGGAAGCCCCAACCTCTATCTGTGGGAGAGCCTTCAGAGCTCATATTAGTGAGACATTCTGTATGTTGACTCCAACATCGAAATGTCAGTTTGGGCCTCTTGGAATACGAAGGACAACAACATTCTATTTTTGGAGGGACATGGTGGAGTGGTGGCGCATCCATGGGAAGGCGGCATGGCTTCAAGACTGTGCTATCTAAAGACTTTTTTAAGGAACGGAGAATGCTTAACTTGGAGAAAATGTAAGGGGGAGCATAACTGTCTTTAAGTATCTGAAAATCTGTTTTTTGGAAAAAGTTATGATGTTTGTTTCACGTGGCTGCAAAGGGTAGAACTAGGAATAATGGGTTGAAGGGAGGAAGTTTCAGGTTTGATTTTAGGAAAAACTTCCTAACCAGGATATTTTAAAGGGAAATGGACTGGCCCAGAAGGTAGCAGGCTCCCTTTATAACAGCAAGTTCTCAAGTAGAAAAAAAGGTTAGAATGACCAAATTTCAGATATTTTGGAGAGGAGATTCTTGATCTGGGGGTATTCTGAGGCCCCTCTAAATTCTGACATTCTGTGATTTAATCCAAATGCTTCAATTATGTAAAGGAAGACCAATGACCAAGAGATTATAACTTGATCAGGGTCTCCTTACTAAGGAGTTAAAAACAGAACCTGTGACTCCCAGCTTCACAAATTCAGTTGCCCTTTCCAATATACTATGCATTTTCCCTTCTCAGGAATAGTTTGTAAAATAAAAATACCCATTTCTCATTCTATTCATGCCTTCTTTACATGGATATTGAAAAGGTGAATTTCAGATATTGGACCTACTGTTCAACTTGAGAACAGAATACTTTTCTATATAGATGCATAAGTTTTTTTTCTTTCTTTATAACTACTATGTACCTTTAACATTCTTAAGGCTTTTTTGCAGTTATTTTATTTTTATTTAATTATTTTATTTTGCCTCAGTTACGTGTAAAACATTTTTGACATTTGTTTTTTAAAATGTTGGTGTCCAAACTCTCTCTCTCTCCCTTCCTCTCTCTTCTTCCCCCTCCTTGAGAAGACAGGCAATTTGATATACAGAATACATGTGTAGTCATACAAATTAAGTCTTAATTTTGAAAAGAAAAAATTCCTAGAAATGTTTGTGAACCTTTTAAACAGGAACCCTTTCTTTCTCAGGGTTAAAATGGACAAACAATTAAAAATGTTTTGAGCTCTTTGCAGGCAGGCAGTGAATAAATTTAGGGGATCATGGGAGGCTTTGGGGGAGGAGGGGAAAGAGCAGGAAAAATGATCAAGCTCTCATATCCACTTTCCCCACAATTTAGCAGCAAATGTTAACTGGGCATCGGTACTTGAAAACTGAAAAACAACCTATGGACAAAACTTACACACGTTAGTGATATTTATTGATAAAGTTGGTTTTTTGTTCATTTTAAGTTACATTCAAACAAGGCCCCAAGGCTCTGCAATAAAGGGTGCCGTAGGTACTTTTCGGGGAAATCCATATCTTGCTCCAGGTTTGTAAACTGAGTCACCTCTTGGGAAGTAGCCACATAAAAATAGCTTCCTAGTTTTCACTCTATACTGTATGTCTCTCTCTGATATGTATCAATGATGTTTTGCCCATTTTCTTTGCTTTCCCAGGGGTTCTAGTAAGTGATTCCTGGGGAGACACGGACGAAACCTTCTTTCATCAATTTATTCTTTGGGAATCTTTGAGCACTATGTTATCATTATGTCACTGAAGGACAAATGAGGGAGAAGAAAAGGAGAGAATCCAGTTTACTCCAGGGCTGATCATTGGACCACATAAGAGATAAGGGCTTTCTCTCCTGACTTTGGGTGCAGCGGATGATTTCCCCAGACCAGCTCAATCCAGCAGCTCCCTCCCTCACATACATGTGCACTGGATAAAGACGCCTTAGGCTTCAGAGAAGGCCTGTGCAAGGGTACCTGTTTAACAGTCCAAATGCAGAATAATTTAACCAACAGGATGCTACATCCCTCCTTTGATTATCAAGTAAAAATGGCCCTTTGGGTTGCAAAATCAATCAATCAAGTGGGTAAAATGAGTGTGAACAACTCCTAGACAATTCTAATGAGTCAAAGGCAGCAAAGGGGCATTTTCCCTTTGATTCTGGATGCACTTGTCCATCCTAGCCTTTGGGGAGAATATTTTGTTCTTCCCACCTTAGCCCGTCAGGTATATATGTGCCACACACCAGATAATAGCCCCCTGGCTTTGGGGCCAGTGTTTCATTTATTGACGTGTCTTGCCGTCATCAAAAGGATCAAAGGAACAAGGCGAGGGGTTTGGACAGGTCGGGAATGCCCCAAACAAGTTAATTCCACAGACATTTATAAAGCTTCTAATGAAGCAAGAAATTAGAGCTATGAAGGCAAACCAAACCATTCCTACTCTCAAGGAGTTTTCATTCTATTAACAGGACACACCATTACACAATAAGCAGTTAAATGGAAAACTGAGAAAGAAGAGAGTTCTATCCATAGATATAGCACAACACTCGTTCTGATTAAAAACACTGGAAGTGGGGGCAGCTGGGTAGCTCAGTGGATTGAGAGCCAGGCCTAGAGACAGGAGGTCCTAGGTTCAAATCTGGCCTCAGACACTTCCCAGCTGTGTGACCCTGGGCAAGTCACTTGACCCCTATTGCCTAGCCCTTACCACTCTTCTGCCTTGGAGCCAATACACAGCATTGACTCCAAGACGGAAGAGAAGGGTTTTTAAAAAGAAAACAAAACAAAACAAAAAAACACTGGAAAACACAGGTGTAAATGCATTTTCCCTTAGATTAACAAGTGTATATTTCAAACCATGAGCAAACAAACATTATCTGTAGTGAGGACAAATTAGAAGTTGTTCTTATAAGATCAGGAGTAAAACAAAGACGCCCATTATCACCAATATTATTTAATATGGTACTAGAAATGGTAGTACTAGCAATAAAAGGAAAATAAATTCAAGGTACCAAATGGGCAAAGAGGTAATAAAACTATCTTTTCTTAGATATGATGATATGTAGCTATAAAATTCTAGAGTTTTAGCTAATTAAAACAATAATTTTAGCTAATTAAAACAATAATTTTAGCAAAATAGCAGAATATGAAATCAATACATAAATTATCAACATTTTGTATATCACTAACAATGTCTTCCCAGAAGAGATAGTAAGAGAACTCATTTAAATTAACCATAGATATAACAAAATATAAGGGAGAAGATATTTCAAACCAAATCTTGAAACTTTGTGAACTATTATAAAACATTTTTATACAAGTAAAGTTAGATTTAAATAATTAGAGAAATATTAATTGCTCATGGGTGAGCAGAGCCAATTTAATTAAAATGACAATCCTACCTAAACTAATCTACTTATTCAATGCCATCCTAATCAAATTACCAAGATGTTATTTTATTGAACTAGAGAAAATAATAAAATTCATTTGGAAAAACAAAAGATCATGAATATCAAAGGATTATAGTGGGAAAAAATGTAAAGGAAGGAGGTCTAGAAGTACCAGATTTTGAACTATACAGGTATTTTTCCACATCAAAGGAGTCAGGGGCACAGCACCCCTATGATCTGGAAAATCTGTATAAAATTATTTGGTCTTCTCTAAGTACCAAAGAAGAAGTCTGATTTTTTTTCTTTTTCTTTTTCTTTTAGGGGGTGTTTATAGTACCTTATTTTAAAATCTGGGTTAAGTATTTGGTCCTAGGCTATGTAGTTCCTAAACGTTTTTATGTTGACTGTTGGCCTTCACATGTCATCTGTGGCTTCTGCAAAACTTCCCTCAAATTCCAATTTAATTTCCTATGCTAACCCTCAACATAGTGAAATCATGATGAAGAAAATTGCAATGTGGAAGGGATGACTATTATAAAACAGCAATTATCAAAACTACCTAGTACTGGCTTAAGAAATGGAAAATGTAGATCAGTGGAACAGAGTAGACTATACAACAAACAGTTGTAAAATAACCTGGTAATGGTTTTACAAATGTAAAGATCCAAACTTTTGGAATAAGAATTCACTATTTGGTAAAAATTGTAGGGAAAAGAAAATAGCACTTTGGTAGAAACTAGTTATAGACCAACATCTTACACCATTTATCATGATAAGATCAAAATGGATATATCGATTAGGTAGAAAGCAAATTTGAAGGGCAGGGAACATATTACCTATCAAATTTATGGATAAGAGAAGAATTATGAATAAAATGGACAATTCTGAATAAATGCATTAAATTTTAAAAGTTTTGTATAAGTAAAACTAATGTATCCAGGATTAGAGGGAAGCAGTAAGTTGGGAAAAAAATTTTATAGATGGTTTCTCACAAAGAATCTCAGACAAAGTTAAAGTAAAAATAGATTCAATTAAAAGAGATAAGGAAGGAAATTACATCTTGATAAAAGTCAGTATAAATAATGAAAATTTATCACTACTTCACATATATGCACCAAATGGTATAGCATCCAGATTTTTAAAGGAGAAACTGAAGGAACTTAAGCAGAAAATAGATTATAAAATCAAATATATAAGAATATAAATCCCCAAATGATAATGGTCAAAAGATATGAGCAGGCAGTTTTTGGATGAAGAAATCAAAATAACTTACAACTATATGAACAACTGCTCTAAATCATTATTGGGTTAAGAAAGTCAGATCCAAAGAACTCTGAGAAATCATCTCACACCTATCAGATTGGCTAAAATGAACAAAGGGCAGACCAGCAAATATTGGAGGGGATGTGGAAAAATACGGACACCAATACATTGTTGTGGAACTGTGAACTAATTCAGTCCTTTTGTAGAGCAATCTGGAATTATACTCAAAGACTTATAAAGTCATGTATACTTTCTGACACAGTAATACCACTACTCAGGTTATTTTCTAAGGTATTCAAGAAAAAATGAAAATAAACTATATATTCTAAAATATATATAGCAGCTCTTTTTGTGGTGACAAAGAACTGGAAACCAAAGGGACGTCCATCAATTGGGGAATAGCTGGACAAGTTGTGGTATGTGATTGTAGTGGAATACCATTGTGCCATGAGAAATGACACATAAGATGATCACACAAAAAATCCTGGAAAGACTTACATGAAGTGATGCAAAGTGAAGTGAGCAGAACCAGGAGAATGTGGTACCCAGAATCAATAATAATATATGATGATCAACTGTGAATGACTATCAACAAGGCAAGGATCCAGGCCAACTCCAAGGGACTCATGATGGAAAAGCCGCTGCCACAGAAGGAGGAAGAATTCAAATGTAGATGGAAACATACCATTCTTTGCTTTATTTCTTCCATTAATTTTTCTCTAGTTCAAGCAATACTTGTCTTGTTTCACAGCATAATGAACAGAGAAATACATGTTAAATGTTAATATATGTACGGCTATATCATACTACCTGTCTTCTTGGAGAGGCAGGAGGTATGGAAGGGAGGGAGAAAACATGTAATCTAGAAAAAAAATAAAATTTTAATTTAAAAAAGTATGCATGCTTCTTCCTAAGAGCTTTGCATTCTGGACACTGAACAGTTCTGTCATTCCTACCTATGCATACTTTGTTATTTTTCAGCTATTTCAGTAGTGTCCAGCTTTTCGTAACCCTATTTGAGAATTTTCTTGGTGAAGATACTAGAGTGGCTTGCCATTTCCTTCTCCAGCTTATTTTACAGATTAGGAAACTGAGGCAACGAGGCTTAAATGTCTTGCCATGGGCCACAAAACTCTAAGTGTTCTGACTCTGGGTTTGAACTCGAGTCTTCCTGACCTTAGCCTCAGAGCTCTAACCACTGGGCCACCAGCTGCTTACTTATGTATACCAGAGAAAGTAATTTCTTTTCTCTGGGCCTTAGTTTCCTAATTTGTAAAACAAAGGGATTAAAACTAGAGGACCCTGGCGGCAGCTGGGTAGCTCAGTGGATTGAGAGCCAGGTCTAGAGACAGGAGGTCCTAGGTTCAAATCCGACCTCAGACACTTCCCAGCTGTGTGACCCTGGGCAAGTCACTTGACCCCCTTTGCCTACCCTTACCACTCTTCCACCTATAAGTCAATACACAGAAGTTAAGGGTTTAAAATAAAAAAAAA